>NW_027477280.1:0-84616 GCF_051020955.1 Megalopta genalis | reverse complement strand
TGTAGCTAAATCATTGGTTTCGCATGGAGTTGAGGCTAACTCGGTTATTTCGCCAGCATTTGAAACTATATCACTTATATCGCAAGTATTTGAAACTAAATGATTTGTTTCGCGTGGATTTGAAGCTAAACCTTCGACATCGCATTGATTTGAAGCTACATCATGTGTTTCGCATGGATTTGAAGCAAACTCGTTCGTTTCGCCTGCATTTGAAGCAATATCACTTATGTCGCAAGTATTTGAAGCTAAATCATTTGTTTCGCGTGGATTTGAAGTTAAACCTTCAACATCGCATTGATTTGAAGCTACATCATGTGTTTCGCATGGATTTGAAGCTAACTCGTTCGTTTCGCCTGCATTTGAAGCAATATCACTTATATCGCAAGTATTTGAAGATAAATTATTTGATTCGCTCGGATTTGAAGCTAATCCTTCTACATCGCATTAATTTGAAGCTACATCATGTGTTTCGCATGGATTTGAATCTAACTCGTTCGTTTCGCCTGCATTTGAAGCAATATCACTTATATCGCAAGTATTTGAAGCTACATCATGTGTTTCGCATGGATTTGAATCTAACTCGTTCGTTTCGCCTGCATTTGAAGCAATATCACTTATATCGCAAGTATTTGAAGCTAAATCATTTGTTTCGCATGGATCTGAAGCCAAACCTTCTACATCGCATTGATTTGAAGCTACATCATGTGTTTCGCCTGCATTTGAAGCTAACTCGGTTATTTCGCCAGCATTAGAATCTATATCACTTATATCGCAGGTATTTGAAGCTAAATCATTTGTTTCGCATGGATCTGAAGCCAAACCTTCTACATCGCATTGATTTGAAGCTACATCATATGTTTCGCATGGATTTGAAGCTAACTCGATTATTTCGTCAGCATTTGATGCTATACATCTTATATCGCAAGTATTTGAAGTTAAATCCTTTGCTACACATGGACTTGAAGTAAAACCTTCAACATCGCATTGATTTGTAGCTAAATCATTGGTTTCGCATGGAGTTGAGGCTAACTCGGTTATTTCGCCAGCATTTGAAACTATATCACTTATGTCGCAAGTATTTGAAGCTAAATCATTTGTTTCGCGTGGATTTGAAGCTAAACCTTCAACATCGCATTGATTTGAAGCTACATCATGTGTTTCGCATTGATTTGAAGCTAACTCGTTCGTTTCGCCTGCATTTGAAGCAATATCACTTATATCGCAAGTATTTGAATATAAATTATTTGATTCGATCGGATTTGAAGCTAAACCTTCTACAACGCATTAATTTGAAGCTACATCATGTGATTCGCATGGATTTGAAGCTAAATCGTTTGTTTCGCCTGTATTTGAAGCTATATCACTTAAATCACAAGTATTTGTAGCTAAATCATTTGTTTCGCATGGATCTGAAGCCAAACCTTCTACATCGCATTGATTTGAAGCTACATCATGTGTTTCGCCTCCATTTGAAGCTAACTCGGTTATTTCGCCAGCATTAGAATCTATATCACTTATATCGCAGGTATTTGAAGCTAAATCATTTGTTTCGCATGGATCTGAAGCCAAACCTTCTACATCGCATTGATTTGAAGCTACATCATATGTTTCGCATGGATTTGAAGCTAACTCGATTATTTCGTCAGCAGTTGAAACTATATCACTTATACCGCAAGTATTTGAAGCTAAATCATTTGTTTCGCGTGGATTTGAAGCTAAACCTTCAACATCGCATTGATTTGAAGCTACATCATGTGTTTCGCATGGATTTGAAGCTAACTCGTTCGTTTCGCCTGCATTTGAAGCAATATCACTTATATCGCAAGTATTTGAAGATAAATTATTTGATTCGCTCGGATTTGAAGCTAAACCTTCTACATCGCATTAATTTGAAGCTAAATCATGTGTTTCGCATAGATTTGAATCTAACTCGTTCGTTTCGCCTGCATTTTAAGCAATATCACTTATATCACAAGTATTTGAAGATATATCATTTGTTTCGCATGAATTTTTGAAGCTAAACCATGTGTTTCGCATGAATTTGAAGCTAAATTATGTGATTCGCATGGATTTGAAGCTAAAGCGTTTGTTTCGCCTGCATTTGAAGCTAACTCGGTTATTTCGCCAGCATTAGAATCTATATCACTTATATCGCAAGTATTTGAAGCTAAATCATTTGTTTCGCATGGATCTGAAGCCAAACCTTCTACATCGCATTGATTTGAAGCTACATCATGTGTTTCGCCTGCATTTGAAGCTAAATCGGTTATTTCGCCAGCATTAGAATCTATATCACTTATATCGCAAGTATTTGAAGCTAAATCATTTGTTTCGCATGGATCTGAAGCCAAACCTTATACATCGCATTGATTTGAAGCTACATCATATGTTTCGCATGGAGTTGAGGCTAACTCGGTTATTTCGCCAGCATTTGAAACTATATCACTTATATCGCAAGTATTTGTAACTAAATCATTTGTTTCGCGTGGATTTGAAGCTAAACCTTCGACATCGCATTGATTTGAAGCTACATCATGTGTTTCGCATGGATTTGAAGCAAACTCGTTCGTTTCGCCTGCATTTGAAGCAATATCACTTATATCGCAAGTATTTGAATATAAATTATTTGATTCGATCGGATTTGAAGCTAAACCTTCTACAACGCATTAATTTGAAGCTACATCATGTGATTCGCATGGATTTGAAGCTAAATCGTTTGTTTCGCCTGTATTTGAAGCTATATCACTTAAATCACAAGTATTTGTAGCTAAATCATTTGTTTCGCATGGATCTGAAGCCAAACCTTCTACATCGCATTGATTTGAAGCTACATCATGTGTTTCGCCTGCATTTGAAGCTAACTCGGTTATTTCGCCAGCATTAGAATCTATATCACTTATATCGCAGGTATTTGAAGCTAAATCATTTGTTTCGCATGGATCTGAAGCCAAACCTTCTACATCGCATTGATTTGAAGCTACATCATATGTTTCGCATGGATTTGAAGCTAACTCGATTATTTCGTCAGCATTTGATGCTATACATCTTATATCGCAAGTATTTGAAGTTAAATCCTTTGCTACACATGGACTTGAAGTAAAACCTTCAACATCGCATTGATTTGTAGCTAAATCATTGGTTTCGCATGGCGTTGAGGCTAACTCGGTTATTTCGCCAGCATTTGAAACTATATCACTTATATCGCAAGTATTTGAAACTAAATCATTTGTTTCGCGTGTATTTGAAGCTAATCCTTCGACATCGCATTGATTTGAAACTACATCATATGTTTCGCATGGATTTGAAGCTAACTCGATTATTTCGTCAGCAGTTGAAACTATATCACTTATACCGCAAGTATTTGAAGCTAAATCATTTGTTTCGCGTGGATTTGAAGCTAAACCTTCAACATCGCATTGATTTGAAGCTACATCATGTGTTTCGCATGGATTTGAAGCTAACTCGTTCGCTTCGCCTGCATTTGAAGCAATATCACTTATATCGCAAGTATTTGAAGATAAATTATTTGATTCGCTCGGATTTGAAGCTAAACCTTCTACATCGCATTAATTTGAAGCTACATCATGTGTTTCGCATAGATTTGAATCTAACTCGTTCGTTTCGCCTGCATTTGAAGCAATATCACTTATATCACAAGTATTTGAAGATATATCATTTGTTTCGCATGAATTTGAAGCTAAACCATGTGTTTCGCATGAATTTGAAGCTAAATTATGTGATTCGCATGGATTTGAAGCTAAAGCGTTTGTTTCGCCTGCATTTGAAGCTAACTCGGTTATTTCGCCAGCATTAGAATCTATATCACTTATATCGCAATTATTTGAAGCTAAATCATTTGTTTCGCATGGATCTGAAGCCAAACCTTCTACATCGCATTGATTTGAAGCTACATCATGTGTTTCGCCTGCATTTGAAGCTAAATCGGTTATTTCGCCAGCATTAGAATCTATATCACTTATATCGCAAGTATTTGAAGCTAAATCATTTGTTTCGCATGGATCTGAAGCCAAACCTTCTACATCGCATTGATTTGAAGCTACATCATATGTTTCGCATGGAGTTGAGGCTAACTCGGTTATTTCGACAGCATTTGAAACTATATCACTTATATCGCAAGTATTTGAAACTAAATCATTTGTTTCGCGTGGATTTGAAGCTAAACCTTCGACATCGCATTGATTTGAAGCTACATCATGTGTTTCGCATGGATTTGAAGCAAACTCGTTCGTTTCGCCTGCATTTGAAGCAATATCACTTATGTCGTAAGTATTTGAAGCTAAATCATTTGTTTCGCGTGGATTTGAAGCTAAACCTTCAACATCCCATTGATTTGAAGCTACATCATGTGTTTCGCATGGATTTGAAGCTAACTCGTTCGATTCGCCTGCATTTGAAGCAATATCACTTATATCGCAAGTATTTGAAGATAAATTATTTGATTCGATCGGGTTTGAAGCTAAACCTTCTACATCGCATTAATTTGAAGCTACATCATGTGTTTCGCATGGATTTGAATCTAACTCGTTTGTTTCGCCTGCATTTGAAGCTAACTCGGTTATTTCGCCAGCATTAGAATCTATATCACTTATATCGCAAGTATTTGAAGCTAAATCATTTGTTTCGCATGGATCTGAAGCCAAACCTTCTATATCGCATTGATTTGAAGCTACATCATATGTTTCGCATGGATTTGAATCTAACTCGATTATTTCGTCAGCAGTTGAAACTATATCACTTATACCGCAAGTATTTGAAGCTAAATCATTTGTTTCGCGTGGATTTGAAGCTAAACCTTCAACATCGCATTGATTTGAAGCTACATCATGCGTTTCGCATGGATTTGAAGCTAACTCGTTCGTTTCGCCTGCATTTGAAGCAATATCACTTATACCGCAAGTATTTGAAGCTAAATCATTTGTTTCGCATGGATCTGAAGCCAAACCTTCTACATCGCATTGATTTGAAGCTACATCATATGTTTCGCATGGATTTGAAGCTAACTCGATTATTTCGTCAGCATTTGATGCTATACAACTTATATCGCAAGTATTTGAAGTTAAATCGCTTGCTACACATGCACTTGAAGTAAAACCTTCAACATCGCATTGATTTGTAGCTAAATCATTGGTTTCGCATGGAGTTGAGGCTAACTCGGTTATTTCGCCAGCATTTGAAACTATATCACTTATATCGCAAGTATTTGAAACTAAATCATTTGTTTCGCGTGGATTTGAAGCTAAACTTTCGACATCGCATTGATTTGAAGCTACATCATGTGTTTCGCATGGATTTGAAGCAAACTCGTTCGTTTCGCCTGCATTTGAAGCAATATCACTTATGTCGCAAGTATTTGAAGCTAAATCATTTGTTTCGCGTGGATTTGAAGCTAAACCTTCAACATCGCATTGATTTGAAGCTACATCATGTGTTTCGCATTGATTTGAAGCTAACTCGTTCGTTTCGCCTGCATTTGAAGCAATATCACTTATATCGCAAGTATTTGAATATAAATTATTTGATTCGATCGGATTTGAAGCTAAACCTTCTACAACGCATTAATTTGAAGCTACATCATGTGTCTCGCATGGATTTGAAGCAAACTCGTTCGTTTCGCCTGCATTTGAAGCAATATCAATTATCGCAAGTATTTGAAACTAAATCATTTGTTTCGCATGAATTTGAAGCTAAACCATGTGTTTCGCATGAATTTGAAGCCAAATTATGTGATTCGCATGGATTTGAAGCTAAATCGTTTGTTTCGCCTGTATTTGAAGATATATCACTTAAATCACAAGTATTTGAATCAAAATCAATTTGTAACATGGATTTGTAACTAATCCTTCTACATCGCTCTGATTTGAACCTACATCATGTGTTTCGCCTGCATTTGAAGCTAACTCTGTTATTTCGCCAGCATTAGAATCTATATCACTTATATCGCAAGTATTTCAAGCTAAATCATTTGTTTTCGCATGGATCTGAAGCCAAACCTTCTACATCGCATTGATTTGAAGCTACATCATATGTTTCGCATGGATTTGAAGCTAACTCGATTATTTCGTCAGCATTTGATGCTTTACAACTTATATCGCAAGTATTTGAAGTTAAATCGCTTGCTACACATGGACTTGAAGTAAAACCTTCAACATCGCATTGATTTGTAGCTAAATCATTTGTTTCGCATGGATCTGAAGCCAAACCTTCTACATCGCATTGATTTGAAGCTACATCATGTGTTTCGCCTCCATTTGAAGCTAACTCGGTTATTTCGCCAGCATTAGAATCTATATCACTTATATCGCAGGTATTTGAAGCTAAATCATTTGTTTCGCATGGATCTGAAGCCAAACCTTCTACATCGCATTGATTTGAAGCTACATCATATGTTTCGCATGGATTTGAAGCTAACTCGATTATTTCGTCAGCAGTTGAAACTATATCACTTATACCGCAAGTATTTGAAGCTAAATCATTTGTTTCGCGTGGATTTGAAGCTAAACCTTCAACATCGCATTGATTTGAAGCTACATCATGTGTTTCGCATGGATTTGAAGCTAACTCGTTCGTTTCGCCTGCATTTGAAGCAATATCACTTATATCGCAAGTATTTGAAGATAAATTATTTGATTCGCTCGGATTTGAAGCTAAACCTTCTACATCGCATTAATTTGAAGCTAAATCATGTGTTTCGCATAGATTTGAATCTAACTCGTTCGTTTCGCCTGCATTTTAAGCAATATCACTTATATCACAAGTATTTGAAGATATATCATTTGTTTCGCATGAATTTGAACTAAACCATGTGTTTCGCATGAATTTGAAGCTAAATTATGTGATTCGCATGGATTTGAAGCTAAAGCGTTTGTTTCGCCTGCATTTGAAGCTAACTCGGTTATTTCGCCAGCATTAGAATCTATATCACTTATATCGCAAGTATTTGAAGCTAAATCATTTGTTTCGCATGGATCTGAAGCCAAACCTTCTACATCGCATTGATTTGAAGCTACATCATGTGTTTCGCCTGCATTTGAAGCTAAATCGGTTATTTCGCCAGCATTAGAATCTATATCACTTATATCGCAAGTATTTGAAGCTAAATCATTTGTTTCGCATGGATCTGAAGCCAAACCTTCTACATCGCATTGATTTGAAGCTACATCATATGTTTCGCATGGAGTTGAGGCTAACTCGGTTATTTCGCCAGCATTTGAAACTATATCACTTATATCGCAAGTATTTGTAACTAAATCATTTGTTTCGCGTGGATTTGAAGCTAAACCTTCGACATCGCATTGATTTGAAGCTACATCATGTGTTTCGCATGGATTTGAAGCAAACTCGTTCGTTTCGCCTGCATTTGAAGCAATATCACTTATATCGCAAGTATTTGAATATAAATTATTTGATTCGATCGGATTTGAAGCTAAACCTTCTACAACGCATTAATTTGAAGCTACATCATGTGATTCGCATGGATTGAAGCTAAATCGTTTGTTTCGCCTGTATTTGAAGCTATATCACTTAAATCACAAGTATTTGTAGCTAAATCATTTGTTTCGCATGGATCTGAAGCCAAACCTTCTACATCGCATTGATTTGAAGCTACATCATGTGTTTCGCCTGCATTTGAAGCTAACTCGGTTATTTCGCCAGCATTAGAATCTATATCACTTATATCGCAGGTATTTGAAGCTAAATCATTTGTTTCGCATGGATCTGAAGCCAAACCTTCTACATCGCATTGATTTGAAGCTACATCATATGTTTCGCATGGATTTGAAGCTAACTCGATTATTTCGTCAGCATTTGATGCTATACATCTTATATCGCAAGTATTTGAAGTTAAATCCTTTGCTACACATGGACTTGAAGTAAAACCTTCAACATCGCATTGATTTGTAGCTAAATCATTGGTTTCGCATGGCGTTGAGGCTAACTCGGTTATTTCGCCAGCATTTGAAACTATATCACTTATATCGCAAGTATTTGAAACTAAATCATTTGTTTCGCGTGTATTTGAAGCTAATCCTTCGACATCGCATTGATTTGAAACTACATCATATGTTTCGCATGGATTTGAAGCTAACTCGATTATTTCGTCAGCAGTTGAAACTATATCACTTATACCGCAAGTATTTGAAGCTAAATCATTTGTTTCGCGTGGATTTGAAGCTAAACCTTCAACATCGCATTGATTTGAAGCTACATCATGTGTTTCGCATGGATTTGAAGCTAACTCGTTCGCTTCGCCTGCATTTGAAGCAATATCACTTATATCGCAAGTATTTGAAGATAAATTATTTGATTCGCTCGGATTTGAAGCTAAACCTTCTACATCGCATTAATTTGAAGCTACATCATGTGTTTCGCATAGATTTGAATCTAACTCGTTCGTTTCGCCTGCATTTGAAGCAATATCACTTATATCACAAGTATTTGAAGATATATCATTTGTTTCGCATGAATTTGAAGCTAAACCATGTGTTTCGCATGAATTTGAAGCTAAATTATGTGATTCGCATGGATTTGAAGCTAAAGCGTTTGTTTCGCCTGCATTTGAAGCTAACTCGGTTATTTCGCCAGCATTAGAATCTATATCACTTATATCGCAATTATTTGAAGCTAAATCATTTGTTTCGCATGGATCTGAAGCCAAACCTTCTACATCGCATTGATTTGAAGCTACATCATGTGTTTCGCCTGCATTTGAAGCTAAATCGGTTATTTCGCCAGCATTAGAATCTATATCACTTATATCGCAAGTATTTGAAGCTAAATCATTTGTTTCGCATGGATCTGAAGCCAAACCTTCTACATCGCATTGATTTGAAGCTACATCATATGTTTCGCATGGAGTTGAGGCTAACTCGGTTATTTCGACAGCATTTGAAACTATATCACTTATATCGCAAGTATTTGAAACTAAATCATTTGTTTCGCGTGGATTTGAAGCTAAACCTTCGACATC
Source organism: Megalopta genalis (assembly GCF_051020955.1). Lineage (NCBI taxonomy): Eukaryota > Metazoa > Arthropoda > Insecta > Hymenoptera > Halictidae > Megalopta > Megalopta genalis. The sequence continues at coordinate 75,627 of NW_027477280.1, read as the reverse complement.
GCATTGATTTGAAGCTACATCATGTGTTTCGCATGGATTTGAAGCAAACTCGTTCGTTTCGCCTGCATTTGAAGCAATATCACTTATGTCGTAAGTATTTGAAGCTAAATCATTTGTTTCGCGTGGATTTGAAGCTAAACCTTCAACATCCCATTGATTTGAAGCTACATCATGTGTTTCGCATGGATTTGAAGCTAACTCGTTCGATTCGCCTGCATTTGAAGCAATATCACTTATATCGCAAGTATTTGAAGATAAATTATTTGATTCGATCGGGTTTGAAGCTAAACCTTCTACATCGCATTAATTTGAAGCTACATCATGTGTTTCGCATGGATTTGAATCTAACTCGTTTGTTTCGCCTGCATTTGAAGCTAACTCGGTTATTTCGCCAGCATTAGAATCTATATCACTTATATCGCAAGTATTTGAAGCTAAATCATTTGTTTCGCATGGATCTGAAGCCAAACCTTCTATATCGCATTGATTTGAAGCTACATCATATGTTTCGCATGGATTTGAATCTAACTCGATTATTTCGTCAGCAGTTGAAACTATATCACTTATACCGCAAGTATTTGAAGCTAAATCATTTGTTTCGCGTGGATTTGAAGCTAAACCTTCAACATCGCATTGATTTGAAGCTACATCATGCGTTTCGCATGGATTTGAAGCTAACTCGTTCGTTTCGCCTGCATTTGAAGCAATATCACTTATACCGCAAGTATTTGAAGCTAAATCATTTGTTTCGCATGGATCTGAAGCCAAACCTTCTACATCGCATTGATTTGAAGCTACATCATATGTTTCGCATGGATTTGAAGCTAACTCGATTATTTCGTCAGCATTTGATGCTATACAACTTATATCGCAAGTATTTGAAGTTAAATCGCTTGCTACACATGGACTTGAAGTAAAACCTTCAACATCGCATTGATTTGTAGCTAAATCATTGGTTTCGCATGGAGTTGAGGCTAACTCGGTTATTTCGCCAGCATTTGAAACTATATCACTTATATCGCAAGTATTTGAAACTAAATCATTTGTTTCGCGTGGATTTGAAGCTAATCCTTCGACATCGCATTGATTTGAAACTACATCATATGTTTCGCATGGATTTGAAGCTAACTCGATTATTTCGTCAGCAGTTGAAACTATATCACTTATACCGCAAGTATTTGAAGCTAAATCATTTGTTTCGCGCGGATTTGAAGCTAAACCTTCAACATCGCATTGATTTCAAGCTACATCATGTGTTTCGCATGGATTTGAAGCTAACTCGTTCGTTTCGCCTGCATTTGAAGCAATATCACTTATATCGCAAGTATTTGAAGCTAACTCATTTGTTTCCCGTGGATTTGAAGCTAAACCTTCAACATCGCTTTGATTTGAACCTACATCATGTGTTTCGCATGCATTTGAAGCTAACTCGATTATTTCGCCTGCATTTGATGCTAGACAACTTATATCGCAAGTATTTGAAGTTAAATCGCTTGCTACACATGAATTTGAAGTTAAACCATCAACATCGCATTGATTTGAAGCCAAATCATTTGTTTTGCTCGGATTTGATGCTAAACCTTCTACATCGCATTAAGTTGAAGCTACATGATGTGTTTCACGTGGATTTGGAGCTAACTCGTTTATTTCGCCAGGATTTGAAGCTATATCACATATATCGCAAGTATTTGAATCTAAATCATTTGTTTCGCATGAATTTGAAGCTAAACCATGTGTTTCGCATGAATTTGAAGCCAAATTATGTGATTCGCATGGATTTGAAGCTAAACCGTTTCTTTCGCCTGTATTTGAATCTATATCACTTAAATCACAAGTATTTGAATCAAAATCAATTTTTAACATGGATTTGTAACTAATCCTTCTACATCGCTCTGATTTGAACCTACATCATGTGTTTCGCCTGCATTTGAAGCTAACTCGGTTATTTCGACAGCATTAGAATCTATATCACTTATATCGCAAGTATTTGAAGCTAAATCATTTGTTTCGCATGGATCTGAAGCCAAACCTTCTACATCGCATTGATTTGAAGCTACATCATATGTTTCGCATGAATTTGCAGCTAACTCGATTATTTCGTCAGCATTTGATGCTATACAACTTATATCGCAAGTATTTGAAGTTAAATCGCTTGCTACGCATGGACTTGAAGTAAAACCTTCAACATCGCATTGATTTGTAACTAAATCATTGGTTTCGCATGGAGTTGAGGCTAACTCGGTTATTTCGCCAGCATTTGAAACAATATCACTTATATCGCAAGTATTTGAAACTAAATCATTTGCTTCGCGTGGATTTGAAGCTAAACCTTCGACATCGCATTGATTTGAAGCTACATCATGTGTTTCGCATGGATTTGAAGCAAACTCGTTCGTTTCGCCTGCATTTGAAGCAATATCACTTATGTCGCAAGTATTTGAAGCTAAATCATTTGTTTCGCGTGGATTTGAAGCTAAACCTTCAACATCGCATTGATTTGAAGCTACATCATGTGTTTCGCATGGATTTGAAGCTAACTCGTTTGTTTCGCCTGCATTTGAAGCAATATCACTTATATCGCAAGTATTTGAAGATAAATTATTTGATTCGCTCGGATTTGAAGCTAATCCTTCTACATCGCATTAATTTGAAGCTACATCATGTGTTTCGCATGGATTTGAATCTAACTCGTTCGTTTCGCCTGCATTTGAAGCAATATCACTTATATCGCAAGTATTTGAAGCTAAATCATTTGTTTCGCATGGATCTGAAGCCAAACCTTCTACATCGCATTGATTTGAAGCTACATCATGTGTTTCGCCTGCATTTGAAGCTAACTCGGTTATTTCGCCAGCATTAGAATCTATATCACTTATATCGCAGGTATTTGAAGCTAAATCATTTGTTTCGCATGGATCTGAAGACAAACCTTCTACATCGCATTGATTTGAAGCTACATCATATGTTTCGCATGGATTTGAAGCTAACTCGATTATTTCGTCAGCATTTGATGCTATACATCTTATATCGCAAGTATTTGAAGTTAAATCCTTTGCTACACATGGACTTGAAGTAAAACCTTCAACATCGCATTGATTTGTAGCTAAATCATTGGTTTCGCATGGAGTTGAGGCTAACTCGGTTATTTCGCCAGCATTTGAAACTATATCACTTATATCGCAAGTATTTGAAACTAAATCATTTGTTTCGCGTGGATTTGAAGCTAATCCTTCGACATCGCATTGATTTGAAACTACATCATATGTTTCGCATGGATTTGAAGCTAACTCGATTATTTCGTCAGCAGTTGAAACTATATCACTTATACCGCAAGTATTTGAAGCTAAATCATTTGTTTCGCGCGGATTTGAAGCTAAACCTTCAACATCGCATTGATTTCAAGCTACATCATGTGTTTCGCATGGATTTGAAGCTAACTCGTTCGTTTCGCCTGCATTTGAAGCAATATCACTTATATCGCAAGTATTTGAAGCTAACTCATTTGTTTCCCGTGGATTTGAAGCTAAACCTTCAACATCGCTTTGATTTGAACCTACATCATGTGTTTCGCATGCATTTGAAGCTAACTCGATTATTTCGCCTGCATTTGATGCTAGACAACTTATATCGCAAGTATTTGAAGTTAAATCGCTTGCTACACATGAATTTGAAGTTAAACCATCAACATCGCATTGATTTGAAGCCAAATCATTTGTTTTGCTCGGATTTGATGCTAAACCTTCTACATCGCATTAAGTTGAAGCTACATGATGTGTTTCACGTGGATTTGGAGCTAACTCGTTTATTTCGCCAGGATTTGAAGCTATATCACATATATCGCAAGTATTTGAATCTAAATCATTTGTTTCGCATGAATTTGAAGCTAAACCATGTGTTTCGCATGAATTTGAAGCCAAATTATGTGATTCGCATGGATTTGAAGCTAAACCGTTTCTTTCGCCTGTATTTGAATCTATATCACTTAAATCACAAGTATTTGAATCAAAATCAATTTTTAACATGGATTTGTAACTAATCCTTCTACATCGCTCTGATTTGAACCTACATCATGTGTTTCGCCTGCATTTGAAGCTAACTCTGTTATTTCGCCAGCATTAGAATCTATATCACTTATATCGCAAGTATTTGAAGCTAAATCATTTGTTTCGCATGGATCTGAAGCCAAACCTTCTACATCGCATTGATTTGAAGCTACATCATACGTTTCGCATGGATTTGAAGCTAACTCGATTATTTCGTCAGCATTTGATGCTATACAACTCATATCGCAAGTATTTGAAGTTAAATCGCTTGCTACACATGGACTTGAAGTAAAACCTTCAACATCGCATTGATTTGTAGCTAAATCATTGGTTTCGCATGGAGTTGAGGCTAACTCGGTTATTTCGCCAGCATTTGAAACTATATCACTTATATCGCAAGTATTTGAAACTAAATCATTTGTTTCGCGTGGATTTGAAGCTAAACCTTCGACATCGCATTGATTTGAAGCTACATCATGTGTTTCGCATGGATTTGAAGCAAACTCGTTCGTTTCGCCTGCATTTGAAGCAATATCACTTATGTCGCAAGTATTTGAAGCTAAATCATTTGTTTCGCGTGGATTTGAAGATAAACCTTCAACATCGCATTGATTTCAAGCTATATCATGTGTTTCGCATGGATTTGAAGCTAACTCGTTCGTTTCGCCTGCATTTGAAGCAATATCACTTATATCGCAAGTATTTGAAGCTAACTCATTTGTTTCCCGTGGATTTGAAGCTAAACCTTCAACATCGCTTTGATTTGAACCTACATCATGTGTTTCGCATGCATTTGAAGCTAACTCGATTATTTCGCCTGCATTTGATGCTAGACAACTTATATCGCAAGTATTTGAAGTTAAATCGCTTGCTACACAAGAATTTGAAGTTAAACCATCAACATCGCATTGATTTGAAGCCAAATCATTTGTTTTGCTCGGATTTGATGCTAAACCTTCTACATCGCATTAAGTTGAAGCTACATGATGTGTTTCACGTGGATTTGGAGCTAACTCGTTTATTTCGCCAGGATTTGAAGCTATATCACATATATCGCAAGTATTTGAATCTAAATCATTTGTTTCGCATGAATTTGAAGCTAAACCATGTGTTTCGCATGAATTTGAAGCCAAATTATGTGATTCGCATGGATTTGAAGCTAAACCGTTTCTTTCGCCTGTATTTGAATCTATATCACTTAAATCACAAGTATTTGAATCAAAATCAATTTTTAACATGGATTTGTAACTAATCCTTCTACATCGCTCTGATTTGAACCTACATCATGTGTTTCGCCTGCATTTGAAGCTAACTCGGTTATTTCGACAGCATTAGAATCTATATCACTTATATCGCAAGTATTTGAAGCTAAATCATTTGTTTCGCATGGATCTGAAGCCAAACCTTCTACATCGCATTGATTTGAAGCTACATCATATGTTTCGCATGAATTTGCAGCTAACTCGATTATTTCGTCAGCATTTGATGCTATACAACTTATATCGCAAGTATTTGAAGTTAAATCGCTTGCTACGCATGGACTTGAAGTAAAACCTTCAACATCGCATTGATTTGTAACTAAATCATTGGTTTCGCATGGAGTTGAGGCTAACTCGGTTATTTCGCCAGCATTTGAAACAATATCACTTATATCGCAAGTATTTGAAACTAAATCATTTGCTTCGCGTGGATTTGAAGCTAAACCTTCGACATCGCATTGATTTGAAGCTACATCATGTGTTTCGCATGGATTTGAAGCAAACTCGTTCGTTTCGCCTGCATTTGAAGCAATATCACTTATGTCGCAAGTATTTGAAGCTAAATCATTCGTTTCGCGTGGATTTGAAGCTAAACCTTCAACATCGCATTGATTTGAAGCTACATCATGTGTTTCGCATGGATTTGAAGCTAACTCGTTCGTTTCGCCTGCATTTGAAGCAATATCACTTATATCACAAGTATTTGAAGATATATCATTTGTTTCGCATGAATTTGAAGATATATCATTTGTTTCGCATGAATTTGAAGCTAAACCATGGTTTCGCATGAATTTGAAGCTAAATTATGTGATTCGCATGGATTTGAAGCTAAAGCGTTTGTTTCGCCTGCATTTGAAGCTAACTCGGTTATTTCGCCAGCATTAGAATCTATATCACTTATATCGCAAGTATTTGAAGCTAAATCATTTGTTTCGCATGGATCTGAAGCCAAACCTTCTACATCGCATTGATTTGAAGCTACATCATGTGTTTCGCATGGAGTTGTAGCTAACTCGTTCGTTTCGCCTGCATTTGAATCAATATCACTTATATCGCAAGTATTTGAAGGTAAATCATTTGATTCGCATAGATTTGAAGCTAAACCTTCTAAATCGCATTGATTTAAAGCTACATCATGTGTTTCGCATGGATTTGAAGCTAACTCGATTATTTCGCCAGCATTTGATGTTACACAACCTATATCGCAAGTATTTGAAGTTAAATCGCTTGCTAGACATGGACTTGAAGTAAAATCTTCAATACCGCATTGATTTGAAGCTAGATCATTGGTTTCGCATGGAGTTGAAGCTAACTCGGTTATTTCGCCAGCATTTGAAACTGTATTACTTATATCGCAAGTATTTGAAGCTAAATCATTTGTTTCGCGAGGATTTGAAGCTAAACCTTCAACATCGCATTGATTTCAAGCTACATCATGTGTTTCGCATGCATTTGAAGCTAACTCGATTATTTCGCCTGCATTTGATGCTAGACAACATATATCGCAAGTATTTGAAGTTAAATCGCTTGCTACACATGGATTTGAAGTTAAACCAACAACATCGCATTGATTTGAAGCCAAATCATTTGTTTCGCTCGGATTTGATGCTAAACCTTCTACATCGCATTAAGTTGAAGCTACATGATGTGTTTCACGTGGATTTGGAGCTAACTCGTTTATTTCGCCAGCATTTGAAGCTATATCAATTATCGCAAGTATTTGAAGCTAAATCATTTGTTTCGCGTGGATTTGAAGCTAAACCTTCAACATCGCATTGATTTGAAGCTACATCATGTGTTTCGCATGGATTTGAAGCTAACTCGTTCGTTTCGCCTGCATTTGAAGCAATATCACTTATATCGCAAGTATTTGAAGATAAATTATTTGATTCGATCGGATTTGAAGCTAAACCTTCTACATCGCATTAATTTGAAGCTACATCATGTGTTTCGCATGGATTTGAATCTAAATTATGTGATTCGCATGGATTTGAAGCTAAAGCGTTTGTTTCGCCTGCATTTGAAGCTAACTCGGTTATTTCACCAGCATTAGAATCTATATCACTTATATCGCAAGTATTTGAAGCTAAATGATTTGTTTCGCATGGATCTGAAGCCAAACCTTCTACATCGCATTGATTTGAAGCTACATCATATGTTTCGCATGGATTTGAAGCTAACTCGATTATTTCGTCAGCAGTAGATACTATATCACTTATACCGCAAGTATTTGAAGCTAAATCACTTGTTTCGCGTGGATTTGAAGCTAAACCTTCAACATCGCATTGATTTGAAGCTACATCATGTGTTTCGCATGGATTTGAAGCTAACTCGATTATTTTGCCAGCATTTTAAGCTATATTACATATATCGCAAGTATTTGAAGCTAAATCATTTGTTTCGCATGGACTTGAATAGCTAAATAATCTACATCGCATTGATTTGAAGCTACATCATGTGTTTCACATGGATTTGAAGCTAACTCGATTATTTCGCCAGCATTTGAAACTATATCACTTATATCGCAAGTATTTGAAGCTAAATCATTTGTTTCGCATGGAGTTGAAGCTAAACCTTATACATCGCATTGATTTGAAGCAACATCATGTGTTTCGCATGGATTTGATGCTAATCTTTCTACATCGCATTGATATGAAGCTACATCATGTGCTTCGCTTGGATTTGAAGCTAACTCGATTATTTTGCCAGCATTTTAAGCTATATTACATATATCGCAAGTATTTGAAGCTAAATCATTTGTTTCGCATGGACTTGAATAGCTAAATAATCTACATCGCATTGATTTGAAGCTACATCATGTGTTTCACATGGATTTGAAGCTAACTCGATTATTTCGCCAGCATTTGAAACTATATCACATATATCGCAAGTATTTGAAGCTAAATCATTTGTTTCGCATGGAGTTGAAGCTAAACCTTATACATCGCATTGATTTGAAGCAACATCACGTGTTTCGCATGGATTTGATGCTAATCTTTCTACATCGCATTGATATGAAGCTACATCATGTGTTTCGCATGGATTTGAAGCTAACTCGTTTGTTTGACCAGTATTTGAAGCTAAATCATTTGTTTCGCATGGATTTGATAGTAAACCTTATACATTTGAAGCTAAATCATGTGTTTCGCATGGATTTGAAGGTAACTCGTTTATTTCGCCAGTATTTGAAGCTATATCCCTTATATCGCAAGTATATGAAGCTAAATCATTTGTTTCGCATGGATTTGATACTAAACCTTATACATTTGAAGCTACATCATGTGTTTCGCATGGATTAGAAGGTAACTCGTTTATTTCGCCAGCATTTGAAGCTATATCACTTATATCGCAAGTATATGAAGCTAAATCATTTATTTCGCATGGAGTTGAAACTAAACCTTATACATCGCATTGATTTGAAGGAACATCATGTGTTTCGCATGGATTTGAAGCTAATCTTTCTACATCGCATTTATTTGAAGCTACATCATGTGCTTCGCTTGGATTTGTAGCTAACTCGATTATTTTGCCAGCATTTGAAACCTTATCACATATATCGCAAGTATTTGAAGGTAAATCATTTGATTCGCATGGATTTGAAGCTAAACCTTCTAAATCGCATTGATTTAAAGCTACATCATGTGTTTCGCATGGATTTGAAGCTAACTCGGTTATTTCGCCAGCATTTGATGTTACACAACCTATATCGCAAGTATTTGAAGTTAAATCGCTTGCTAGACATGGACTTGAAGTAAAATCTTCAATACCGCATTGATTTGAAGCTAGATCATTGGTTTCGCATGGAGTTGAAGCTAACTCGGTTATGTCGCCTGCATTTGAAACTGTATTACTTATATCGCAAGTATTTGAAGCTAAATCATTTGTTTCGCGTGGATTTGAAGCTAAACCTTCAACATCGCATTGATTTCAAGCTACATCATGTGTTTCGCATGGATTTGAAGCTAACTCGATCGTTTCGCCTGCATTTGAAGCAATATCACTTATGTCGTAAGTGTTTGAAGCTAAATCATTTGTTTCGCGTGGATTTGAAGCTAAACCTTCTACATCCCATTGATTTGAAGCTACATCATGTGTTTCGCATGGATTTGAAGCTAACTCGTTCGTTTCGCCTGCATTTGAAGCAATATCACTTATATCGCAAGTATTTGAAGATAAATTATTTGATTCGATCGGATTTGAAGCTAAACCTTCTACATCGCATTAATTTGAAGCTACATCATGTGTTTCGCATGGATTTGAATCTAACTCGTTTGTTTCGCCTGCATTTGAAGCTAACTCGGTTATTTCGCCAGCATTAGAATCTATATCACTTATATCGCAAGTATTTGAAGCTAAATCATTTGTTTCGCATGGATCTGAAGCCAAACCTTCTACATCGCATTGATTTGAAGATACATCATATGTTTCGCATGGATTTGAATCTAACTCGATTATTTCGTCAGCAGTTGAAACTATATCACTTATACCGCAAGTATTTGAAGCTAAATCATTTGTTTCGCGTGGATTTGAAGCTAAACCTTCTACATCGCATTGATTTGAAGCTACATCGTGTGATTCGCATGGATTTTAAGCTAACTCGATTATTTCGCCAGCATTTGATGCTATACTACTTATATCGCAAGTATTTGAAGTTAAATCGCTTGCTACACATGGACTTGAAGTAAAACATTCAACATCGCATTGATTTGTAGCTAAATCATTGGTTTCGCATGCAGTTGACGCTAACTCGGTTATTTCGCCAGCATTTGAATCTATATCACTTATATCGCAAGTATTTGAAACTAAATCATTTGTTTCGCGTGGATTTGAAGCTAAACCTTCGACATCGCATTGATTTGAAGCTACATCATGTGTTTCGCATGGATTTGAAGCAAACTCGTTCGTTTCGCCTGCATTTGAAGCAATATCACATATGTCGCAAGTATTTGAAGCTAAATCATTTGTTTCGCGTCGATTTGAAGCTAAACCTTCAACATCGCATTGATTTGAAGCTACATCATGTGTTTCGCATGGATTTGAAGCTAACTCGTTCGTTTCGCCTGCATTTGAAGCAATATCACTTATATCGCAAGTATTTGAAGATAAATTATTTGATTCGCTCGGATTTGAAGCTAAACCTTCTACATCGCATTAATTTGAAGCTACATCATGTGTTTCGCATGGATTTGAATCTAACTCGTTCGTTTCGCCTGCATTTGAAGCAATATCACTTATATCACAAGTATTTGAAGATATATCATTTGTTTCGCATGAATTTGAAGCTAAACCATGTGTTTCGCATGAATTTGAAGCTAAATTATGTGATTCGCATGGATTTGAAGCTAAAGCGTTTGTTTCGCCTGCATTTGAAGCTAACTCGGTTATTTCACCAGCATTAGAATCTATATCACTTATATCGCAAGTATTTGAAGCTAAATGATTTGTTTCGCATGGATCTGAAGCCAAACCTTCTACATCGCATTGATTTGAAGCTACATCATATGTTTCGCATGGATTTGAAGCTAACTCGATTATTTCGTCAGCAGTAGAAACTATATCACTTATACCGCAAGTATTTGAAGCTAAATCATTTGTTTCGCGTGGATTTGAAGCTAAACCTTCAACATCGCATTGATTTGAAGCTACATCATGTGTTTCGCATGGATTTGAAGCTAACTCGATTATTTTGCCAGCATTTTAAGCTATATTACATATATCGCAAGTATTGGAAGCTAAATCATTTGCTTCGCATGGACTTGAATAGCTAAATAATCTACATCGCATTGATTTGAAGCTACATCATGTGTTTCACATGGATTTGAAGCTAACTCGATTATTTCGCCAGCATTTGAAACTATATCACTTATATCGCAAGTATTTGAAGCTAAATCATTTGTTTCGCATGGAGTTGAAGCTAAACCTTATACATCGCATTGATTTGAACCTACATCATGTGTTTCGCATGGATTTGATGCTAATCTTTCTACATCGCATTGATATGAAGCTACATCATGTGTTTCGCATGGATTTGAAGCTAACTCGTTTGTTTGACCAGTATTTGAAGCTAAATCATTTGTTTCGCATGGATTTGATACTAAACCTTATACATTTGAAGCTAAATCATGTGTTTCGCATGGATTTGAAGGTAACTCGTTTATTTCGCCAGTATTTGAAGCTATATCCCTTATATCGCAAGTATATGAAGCTAAATCATTTGTTTCGCATGGATTTGATACTAAACCTTATACATTTGAAGCTACATCATGTGCTTCGCATGGATTTGAAGGTAACTCGTTTATTTCGCCAGCATTTGAAGCTATATCACTTATATCGCAAGTATATGAAGCTAAATCATTTATTTCGCATGGAGTTGAAACTAAACCTTATACATCGCATTGATTTGAAGGAACATCATGTGTTTCGCATGGATTTGAAGCTAATCTTTCTACATCGCATTTATTTGAAGCTACATCATGTGCTTCGCTTGGATTTGTAGCTAACTCGATTATTTTGCCAGCATTTGAAACCTTATCACTTATATCGCAAGTATTTGAAGTTAAATCATTTGATTCGCATGGATTTGAAGCTAAACCTTCTAAATCGCATTGATTTAAAGCTACATCATGTGTTTCGCATGGATTTGAAGCTAACTCGATTATTTCGCCAGCATTTGATGTTACACAACCTATATCGCAAGTATTTGAAGTTAAATCGCTTGCTAGACATGGACTTGAAGTAAAATCTTTAATACCGCATTGATTTGAAGCTAGATCATTGATTTCGCATGGAGTTGATGCTAACTCGGTTATTTCGCCAGCATTTGAAACTGTATTACTTATATCGCAAGTATTTGAAGCTAAATCATTTGTTTCGCGTGGATTTGAAGCTAAACCTTCAACATCGCATTGATTTCAAGCTACATCATGTGTTTCGCATGGATTTGAAGCTAACTCGTTCGTTTCGCCTGCATTTGAAGCAATATCACTTATATCGCAAGTATTTGAAGCTAACTCATTTGTTTCCCGTCGATTTGAAGCTAAACCTTCAACATCGCTTTGATTTGAACCTACATCATGTGTTTCGCATGCATTTGAAGCTAACTCGATTATTTCGCCTGCATTTGATGCTAGACAACTTATATCGCAAGTATTCGAAGTTAAATCACTTGCTACACATGGATTTGAAGTTAAACCATCAACATCGCATTGATTTGAAGCCAAATCATTTGTTTCGCTCGGATTTGAAGCTAAACCTTCTACATCGCATTGATTTGAAGCTACATCGTGTGATTCGCATGGATTTTAAGCTAACTCGATTATTTCGCCAGCATTTGAAGCAATATCACTTATATCGCAAGTATTTGAAGCTAAATCATTTGTTTCTCATGGATTTGAAGCTAAACCTTATACATCGCATTGATATGAAGCTACAACATGTGTTTCGCATGGATTTGAAGCTAACTCGTTTGTTTGACCAGTATTTGAAGCTAAATCTTTTGTTTCGCCTGGATTTGAAGCTAAACCTTCTACATCGCATTGATTTGAAGCTACATCATGTGTTTCGCATGCATTTGAAGCTAACTCGATTATTTCGCCTGCATTTGATGCTAGACAACTTATATCGCAAGTATTTGAAGTTAAATCGCTTGCTACACATGGACTTGAAGTAAAACCTTCAACATCGCATTGATTTGTAGCTAAATCATTGGTTTCGCATGGAGTTGAGGCTAACTCGGTTATTTCGCCAGCATTTGAAACTATATCACTTACATCGCAAGTATTTGAAGCTAAATGATTTGTTTCGCATGGATCTGAAGCCAAACCTTCTACATCGCATTGATTTGAAGCTACATCATATGTTTCGCATGGATTTGAAGCTAACTCGATTATTTCGTCAGCAGTAGAAACTATATCACTTATACCGCAAGTATTTGAAACTAAATCATTTGTTTCGCGTGGATTTGAAGCTAAACCTTCAACATCGCATTGATTTGAAGCTACATCATGTGTTTCGCATGGACTTGAATAGCTAAATAATCTACATCGCATTGATTTGAAGCCACATCATGTGTTTCACATGGATTTGAAGCTAACTCGATTATTTCGCCAGCATTTGAAACTATATCACATATATCGCAAGTATTTGAAGCTAAATCATTTGTTTCGCATGGAGTTGAAGCTAAACCTTATACATCGCATTGATTTGAAGCAACATCATGCGTTTCGCATGGATTTGATGCTAATCTTTCTACATCGCATTGATATGAAGCTACATCATGTGCTTCGCTTGGATTTGAAGCTAACTCGATTATTTTGCCAGCATTTTAAGCTATATTACATATATCGCAAGTATTTGAAGCTAAATCATTTGTTTCGCATGGACTTGAATAGCTAAATAATCTACATCGCATTGATTTGAAGCTACATCATGTGTTTCACATGGATTTGAAGCTAACTCGATTATTTCGCCAGCATTTGAAACTATATCACATATATCGCAAGTATTTGAAGCTAAATCATTTGTTTCGCATGGAGTTGAAGCTAAACCTTATACATCGCATTGATTTGAAGCAACATCACGTGTTTCGCATGGATTTGATGCTAATCTTTCTACATCGCATTGATATGAAGCTACATCATGCGTTTCGCATGGATTTGAAGCTAACTCGTTTCTTTGACCAGTATTTGAAGCTAAACCATTTGTTTCGCATGGATTTGATACTAAACCTTATACATTTGAAGCTACATCATGTGTTTCGCATGGATTTGAAGGTAACTCGTTTATTTCGCCAGCATTTGAAGCTATATCACTTATATCGCAAGTATATGAAGCTAAATCATTTATTTCGCATGGAGTTGAAACTAAACTTTATACATCGCATTGATTTGAAGGAACATCATGTGTTTCGCATGGATTTGAAGCTAATCTTTCTACATCGCATTTATTTGAAGCTACATCATGTGCTTCGCTTGGATTTGAAGCTAACTCGATTATTTTGCCAGCATTTGAAACCTTATCACTTATATCGCAAGTATTTGAAGCTAAAGCATTTCTTTCGCATGGATTTGAAGCTAAACCCTCTACATCGCATTGATTTGAAGCTATATAATGTGTTTCGCATGGAATTGAATGTAACTAGTTTATTTCGTCAGCATTTGAAGCTATATCACTTATATCGCAAGTATTTGAAGCTAAATCATTTGTTTCGCATGGATCTGAAGCCAAACCTTCTACATCGCATTGATTTGAAGCTACATCATATGTTTCGCATGGATTTGAAGCTAAACCTTCAACATCGCATTGATTTGAAGCTACATCATGTGTTTCGCATGGAGTTGTAGCTAACTCGTTCGTTTCGCCTGCATTTGAATCAATATCACTTATATCGCAAGTATTTGAAGGTAAATCATTTGATTCGCTTGGATTTGAAGCTAAACCTTCTAAATCGCATTGATTTAAAGCTACATCATGTGTTTCGCATGGATTTGAAGCTAACTCGATTATTTCGCCAGCATTTGATGTTACACAACCTATATCGCAAGTATTTGAAGTTAAATCGCTTGCTAGACATGGACTTGAAGTAAAATCTTCAATACCGCATTGATTTGAAGCTAGATCATTGGTTTCGCATGGAGTTGAAGCTAACTCGGTTATTTCGCCAGCATTTGAAACTGTATTACTTATATCGCAAGTATTTGAAGCTAAATCATTTGTTTCGCGTGGATTTGAAGCTAAACCTTCAACATCGCATTGATTTCAAGCTACATCATGTGTTTCGCATGGATTTGAAGCTAGCTCGTTCGTTTCGCCTGCATTTGAAGCAATATCACTTATATCGCAAGTATTTGAAGCTAACTCATTTGTTTCCCGTGGATTTGAAGCTAAACCTTCAACATCGCTTTGATTTGAACCTACATCATGTGTTTCGCATGCATTTGAAGCTAACTCGATTATTTCGCCTGCATTTGATGCTAGACAACTTATATCGCAAGTATTCGAAGTTAAATCGCTTGCTACACATGGATTTGAAGTTAAACCATCAACATCGCATTGATTTGAAGCCAAATCATTTGTTTCGCTCGGATTTGAAGCTAAACCTTCTACATCGCATTGATTTGAAGCTACATCGTGTGATTCGCATGGATTTTAAGCTAACTCGATTATTTCGCCAGCATTTGAAGCAATATCACTTATATCACAAGTATTTGAAGATATATCATTTGTTTCGCATGAATTTGAAGCTAAACCATGTGTTTCGCATGAATTTGAAGCTAAATTATGTGATTCGCATGGATTTGAAGCTAAAGCGTTTGTTTCGCCTGCATTTGAAGCTAACTCGGTTATTTCACCAGCATTAGAATCTATATCACTTATATCGCAAGTATTTGAAGCTAAATGATTTGTTTCGCATGGATTTGAAGCTAACTCGTTCGTTTCGCCTGCATTTGAAGCAATATCACTTATATCGCAAGTATTTGAAGCTAAATCATTTGTTTCTCATGGATTTGAAGCTAAACCTTATACATCGCATTGATATGAAGCTACAACATGTGTTTCGCATGGATTTGAAGCTAACTCGTTTGTTTGACCAGTATTTGAAGCTAAATCGTTTGTTTCGCCTGGATTTGAAGCTAAACCTTCTACATCGCATTGATTTGTAGCTAAATCATTGGTTTCGCATGGAGTTGAGGCTAACTCGGTTATTTCGCCAGCATTTGAAACTATATCACTTACATCGCAAGTATTTGAAGCTAAATGATTTGTTTCGCATGGATCTGAAGCCAAATCTTCTACATCGCATTGATTTGAAGCTACATCATATGTTTCGCATGGATTTGAAGCTAACTCGATTATTTCGTCAGCAGTAGAAGCTATATCACTTATACCGCAAGTATTTGAAACTAAATCATTTGTTTCGCGTGGATTTGAAGCTAAACCTTCAACATCGCATTGATTTGAAGCTACATCATGTGTTTCGCATGCATTTGAAGCTAACTCGATTATTTTGCCAGCATTTTAAGCTATATTACATATATCGCAAGTATTTGATGCTAAATCATTTGTTTCGCATGGACTTGAATAGCTAAATAATCTACATCGCATTGATTTGAAGCTACATCATGTGTTTCACATGGGTTTGAAGCTAACTCGATTATTTCGCCAGCATTTGAAACTATATCACATATATCGCAAGTATTTGAAGCTAAATCATTTGTTTCGCATGGAGTTGAAGCTAAACCTTATACATCGCATTGATTTGAAGCAACATCATGCGTTTCGCATGGATTTGATGCTAATCTTTCTACATCGCATTGATATGAAGCTACATCATGCGTTTCGCATGGATTTGATACTAATCTTTCTACATCGCATTGATATGAAGCTACATCATGTGCTTCGCTTGGATTTGAAGCTAACTCGATTATTTTGCCAGCATTTTAAGCTATATTACATATATCGCAAGTATTTGAAGCTAAATCATTTGTTTCGCATGGACTTGAATAGCTAAATAATCTACATCGCATTGATTTGTAGCTACATCATGTGTTTCACATGGATTTGAAGCTAACTCGATTATTTCGCCAGCATTTGAAACTATATCACATATATCGCAAGTATTTGAAGTTAAATCACTTGTTTCGCATGGAGTTGAAGCTAAACCTTATACATCGCATTGATTTGAAGCAACATCACGTGTTTCGCATGGATTTGATGCTAATCTTTCTACATCGCATTGATATGAAGCTACATCATGTGTTTCGCATGGATTTGAAGCTAACTCGTTTGTTTGACCAGTATTTGAAGCTAAATCATTTGTTTCGCATGGATTTGATACTAAACCTTATACATTTGAAGCTAAATCATGTGTTTCGCATGGATTTGAAGGTAACTCGTTTATTTCGCCAGTATTTGAAGCTATATCCCTTATATCGCAAGTATATGAAGCTAAATCATTTGTTTCGCATGGATTTGATACTAAACCTTATACATTTGAAGCTACATCATGTGTTTCACATGGATTTGAAGGTAACTCGTTTATTTCGCCAGCATTTGAAGCTATATCACTTATATCGCAAGTATATGAAGCTAAATCATTTATTTCGCATGGAGTTGAAACTAAACCTTATACATCGCATTGATTTGAAGGAACATCATGTGTTTCGCATGGATTTGAAGCTAATCTTTCTACATCGCATGTATTTGAAGCTACATCATGTGTTTTGCATGGATTTGAAGCTAACTCGATTATTTCGCCAGCATTTGATGTTACACAAACTATATCGCAAGTATTTGAAGTTAAATCGCTTGCTAGACATGGACTTGAAGTAAAATCTTCAATACCGCATTGATTTGAAGCTAGATCATTTGTTTCGCATGGAGTTGAAGCTAACTCAGTTATTTCGCCAGCATTTGAAACTGTATTACTTATATCGCAAGTATTTGAAGCTAAATCATTTGTTTCGCGTGGATTTGAAGCTAAACCTTCAACATCGCATTGATTTCAAGCTACATCATGTGTTTCGCATGGATTTGAAGCTAACTCGTTCGTTTCGCCTGCATTTGAAGCAATATCACTTATATCGCAAGTATTTGAAGCTAACTCATTTGTTTCCCGTGGATTTGAAGCTAAACCTTCAACATCGCTTTGATTTGAACCTACATCATGTGTTTCGCATGCATTTGAAGCTAACTCGATTATTTCGCCTGCATTTGATGCTAGACAACTTATATCGCAAGTATTCGAAGTTAAATCGCTTGCTACACATGGATTTGAAGTTAAACCATCAACATCGCATTGATTTGAAGCCAAATCATTTGTTTCGCTCGGATTTGAAGCTAAACCTTCTACATCGCATTGATTTGAAGCTACATCGTGTGATTCGCATGGATTTTAAGCTAACTCGATTATTTCGCCAGCATTTGATGCTATACAACTTATATCGCAAGTATTTGAAGTTAAATCGCTTGCTACACATGGACTTGAAGTAAAACCTTCAACATCGCATTGATTTGTAGCTAAATCATTGGTTTCGCATGGAGTTGAGGCTAACTCGGTTATTTCGCCAGCATTTGAAACTATATCACTTATGTCGCAAGTATTTGAAGCTAAATCATTTGTTTCGCGTCGATTTGAAGCTAAACCTTCAACATCGCATTGATTTGAAGCTACATCATGTGTTTCGCATGGATTTGAAGCTAACTCGTTCGTTTCGCCTGCATTTGAAGCAATATCACTTATATCGCAAGTATTTGAAGATAAATTATTTGATTCGCTCGGATTTGAAGCTAAACCTTCTACATCGCATTAATTTGAAGCTACATCATGTGTTTCGCATGGACTTGAATCTAACTCGTTCGTTTCGCCTGCATTTGAAGCAATATCACTTATATCACAAGTATTTGAAGATATATCATTTGTTTCGCATGAATTTGAAGCTAAACCATGTGTTTCGCATGAATTTGAAGCTAAATTATGTGATTCGCATGGATTTGAAGCTAAAGCGTTTGTTTCGCCTGCATTTGAAGCTAACTCGGTTATTTCACCAGCATTAGAATCTATATCACTTATATCGCAAGTATTTGAAGCTAAATGATTTGTTTCGCATGGATCTGAAGCCAAACCTTCTACATCGCATTGATTTGAAGCTACATCATATGTTTCGCATGGATTTGAAGCTAACTCGATTATTTCGTCAGCAGTAGAAACTATATCACTTATACCGCAAGTATTTGAAGCTAAATCACTTGTTTCGCGTGGATTTGAAGCTAAACCTTCAACATCGCATTGATTTGAAGCTACATCATGTGTTTCGCATGGATTTTAAGCTAACTCGATTATTTTGTCAGCATTTTAAGCTATATTACATATATCGCAAGTATTTGAAGCTAAATCATTTGTTTCGCATGGACTTGAATAGCTAAATAATCTACATCGCATTGATTTGAAGCTACATCATGTGTTTCACATGGATTTGAAGCTAACTCGATTATTTCGCCAGCATTTGAAACTATATCACATATATCGCAAGTATTTGAAGCTAAATCATTTGTTTCGCATGGAGTTGAAGCTAAACCTTATACATCGCATTGATTTGAAGCAACATCATGCGTTTCGCATGGATTTGATGCTAATCTTTCTACATCGCATTGATATGAAGCTACATCATGTGCTTCGCTTGGATTTGAAGCTAACTCGATTATTTTGCCAGCATTTTAAGCTATATTACATATATCGCAAGTATTTGAAGCTAAATCATTTGTTTCGCATGGACTTGAATAGCTAAATAATCTACATCGCATTGATTTGAAGCTACATCATGTGTTTCACATGGATTTGAAGCTAACTCGATTATTTCGCCAGCATTTGAAACTATATCACATATATCGCAAGTATTTGAAGCTAAATCATTTGTTTCGCATGGAGTTGAAGCTAAACCTTATACATCGCATTGATTTGAAGCAACATCACGTGTTTCGCATGGATTTGATGCTAATCTTTCTACATCGCATTGATATGAAGCTACATCATGTGTTTCGCATGGATTTGAAGCTAACTCGTTTGTTTGACCAGTATTTGAAGCTAAATCATTTGTTTCGCATGGATTTGATACTAAACCTTATACATTTGAAGCTAAATCATGTGTTTCGCATGGATTTGAAGGTAACTCGTTTATTTCGCCAGTATTTGAAGCTATATCCCTTATATCGCAAGTATATGAAGCTAAATCATTTGTTTCGCATGGATTTGATACTAAACCTTATACATTTGAAGCTACATCATGTGTTTCGCATGGATTTGAAGGTAACTCGTTTATTTCGCCAGCATTTGAAGCTATATCACTTATATCGCAAGTATATGAAGCTAAATCATTTATTTCGCATGGAGTTGAAACTAAACCTTATACATCGCATTGATTTGAAGGAACATCATGTGTTTCGCATGGATTTGAAGCTAATCTTTCTACATCGCATTTATTTGAAGCTACATCATGTGCTTCGCTTGGATTTGTAGCTAACTCGATTATTTTGCCAGCATTTGAAACCTTATCACTTATATCGCAAGTATTTGAAGTTAAACCATTTGATTCGCATGGATTTGAAGCTAAACCTTCTAAATCGCATTGGTTTAAAGCTACATCATGTGTTTCGCATGGATTTGAAGCTAACTCGATTATTTCGCCAGCATTTGATGTTACACAACCTATATCGCAAGTATTTGAAGTTAAATCGCTTGCTAGACATGGACTTGAAGTAAAATCTTCAATAGCGCATTGATTTGAAGCTAGATCATTGGTTTAGCATGGAGTTGATGCTAACTCGGTTATTTCGCCAGCATTTGAAACTGTATTACTTATATCGCAAGTATTTGAAGCTAAATCATTTGTTTCGCGTGGATTTGAAGCTAAACCTTCAACATCGCATTGATTTCAAGCTACATCATGTGTTTCGCATGGATTTGGAGCTAACTCGTTCGTTTCGCCTGCATTTGAAGCAATATCACTTATATCGCAAGTATTTGAAGCTAACTCATTTGTTTCCCGTGGATTTGAAGCTAAACCTTCAACATCGCTTTGATTTGAACCTACATCATGTGTTTCGCATGCATTTGAAGCTAACTCGATTATTTCGCCTGCATTTGATGCTAGACAACTTATATCGCAAGTATTCGAAGTTAAATCACTTGCTACACATGGATTTGAAGTTAAACCATCAACATCGCATTGATTTGAAGCCAAATCATTTGTTTCGCTCGGATTTGAAGCTAAACCTTCTACATCGCATTGATTTGAAGCTACATCGTGTGATTCGCATGGATTTTAAGCTAACTCGATTATTTCGCCAGCATTTGAAGCAATATCACTTATATCACAAGTATTTGAAGATATATCATTTGTTTCGCATGAATTTGAAGCTAAACCATGTGTTTCTCATGGATTTGAAGCTAAACCTTATACATCGCATTGATATGAAGCTACAACATGTGTTTCGCATGGATTTGAAGCTAACTCGTTTGTTTGACCAGTATTTGAAGCTAAATCTTTTGTTTCGCCTGGATTTGAAGCTAAACCTTCTACATCGCATTGATTTGAAGCTACATCATGTGTTTCGCATGCATTTGAAGCTAACTCGATTATTTCGCCTGCATTTGATGCTAGACAACTTATATCGCAAGGATTTGAAGTTAAATCGCTTGCTACACATGGACTTGAAGTAAAACCTTCAACATCGCATTGATTTGTAGCTAAATCATTGGTTTCGCATGGAGTTGAGGCTAACTCGGTTATTTCGCCAGCATTTGAAACTATATCACTTACATCGCAAGTATTTGAAGCTAAATGATTTGTTTCGCATGGATCGGAAGCCAAACCTTCTACATCGCATTGATTTGAAGCTACATCATATGTTTCGCATGGATTTGAAGCTAACTCGATTATTTCGTCAGCAGTAGAAACTATATCACTTATACCGCAAGTATTTGAAACTTAATCATTTGTTTCGCGTGGATTTGAAGCTAAACCTTCAACATCGCATTGATTTGAAGCTACATCATGTGTTTCGCATGGACTTGAGTAGCTAAATAATCTACATCGCATTGATTTGAAGCCACATCATGTGTTTCACATGGATTTGAAGCTAACTCGATTATTTCGCCAGCATTTGAAACTATATCACATATATCGCAAGTATTTGAAGCTAAATCATTTGTTTCGCATGGAGTTGAAGCTAAACCTTATACATCGCATTGATTTGAAGCAACATCATGCGTTTCGCATGGATTTGATGCTAATCTTTCTACATCGCATTGATATGAAGCTACATCATGTGCTTCGCTTGGATTTGAAGCTAACTCGATTATTTTGCCAGCATTTTAAGCTATATTACATATATCGCAAGTATTTGAAGCTAAATCATTTGTTTCGCATGGACTTGAATAGCTAAATAATCTACATCGCATTGATTTGAAGCTACATCATGTGTTTCACATGGATTTGAAGCTAACTCGATTATTTCGCCAGCATTTGAAACTATATCACATATATCGCAAGTATTTGAAGCTAAATCATTTGTTTCGCATGGAGTTGAAGCTAAACCTTATACATCGTATTGATTTGAAGCAACATCACGTGTTTCGCATGGATTTGATGCTAATCTTTCTACATCGCATTGATATGAAGCTACATCATGCGTTTCGCATGGATTTGAAGCTAACTCGTTTGTTTGACCAGTATTTGAAGCTAAACCATTTGTTTCGCATGGATTTGATACTAAACCTTATACATTTGAAGCTAAATCATGTGTTTCGCATGGATTTGAAGGTAACTCCTTTATTTCGCCAGTATTTGAAGCTATATCCCTTATATCGCAAGTATATGAAGCTAAATCATTTGTTTCGCATGGATTTGATACTAAACCTTATACATTTGAAGCTACATCATGTGTTTCGCATGGATTTGAAGGTAACTCGTTTATTTCGCCAGCATTTGAAGCTATATCACTTATATCGCAAGTATATGAAGCTAAATCATTTATTTCGCATGGAGTTGAAACTAAACCTTATACATCGCATTGATTTGAAGGAACATCATGTGTTTCGCATGGATTTGAAGCTAATCTTTCTACATCGCATTTATTTGAAGCTACATCATGTGCTTCGCTTGGATTTGAAGCTAACTCGATTATTTTGCCAGCATTTGAAACCTTATCACTTATATCGCAAGTATTTGAAGCTAAAGCATTTCTTTCGCATGGATTTGAAGCTAAACCCTCTACATCGCATTGATTTGAAGCTATATAATGTGTTTCGCATGGAATTGAATGTAACTAGTTTATTTCGTCAGCATTTGAAGCTATATCACTTATATCGCAAGTATTTGAAGCTAAATCATTTGTTTCGCATGGATCTGAAGCCAAACCTTCTACATCGCATTGATTTGAAGCTACATCATATGTTTCGCATGGATTTGAAGCTAAACCTTCAACATCGCATTGATTTGAAGCTACATGATGTGTTTCACGTGGATTTGGAGCTAACTCGTTTATTTCGCCAGCATTTGAAGCTATATCACTTATATCGCAAGTATTTGAAACTAAATCATTTGTTTCGCATGAATTTGAAGCTAAACCATGTGTTTCGCATGAATTTGAAGCCAAATTATGTGATTCGCATGGATTTGAAGCTAAATCGTTTGTTTCGCCTGTATTTGAAGCTATATCACTTAAATCACAAGTATTTGAATCAAAATCAATTTTTAACATGGATTTGTAACTAATCCTTCTACATCGCTCTGATTTGAACCTACATCATGTGTTTCGCCTGCATTTGAAGCAAACTCAGTTATTTCGCCAGCATTAGAATCTATATCACTTATATCGCTAGTATTTGATGCTAAATCATTTGTTTCGCATGGATCTGAAGCCAAACCTTCTACATCGCATTGATTTGAAGCTACATCATATGTTTCGCATGGATTTGAAGCTAACTCGATTATTTCGTCAGCAGTTGAAACTATATCGCTTATACCGCAAGTATTTGAAGCTAAATCATTTGTTTCGCGTGGATTTGAAGCTAAACCTTCGACATCGCATTGATTGGGAGCTACATCATGTGTTTCGCATGGATTCGAAGCAAACTCGTTCGTTTCGCCTGCATTTGAAGCAATATCACTTATATCACAAGTATTTGAAGATATATCATTTGTTTCGCATGAATTTGAAGCTAAACCATGTGTTTCGCATGAATTTGAAGCTAAATTATGTGATTCGCATGGATTTGAAGCTAAAGCGTTTGTTTCGCCTGCATTTGAAGCTAACTCGGTTGTTTCACCAGCATTAGAATCTATATCACTTATATCGCAAGTATTTGAAGCTAAATGATTTGTTTCGCATGGATCTGAAGCCAAACCTTCTACATCGCATTGATTTGAAGCTACATCATATGTTTCGCATGGATTTGAAGCTAACTCGATTATTTCGTCAGCAGTAGAAACTATATCACTTATACCGCAAGTATTTGAAGCTAAATCATTTGTTTCGCCTGGATTTGAAGCTAAACCTTCAACATCGCATTGATTTGAAGCTACATCATGTGTTTCGCATGGATTTGAAGCTAGCTCGATTTTTTGCCAGCATTTTAAGCTATATTACATATATCGCAAGTATTTGAAGCTAAATCATTTGTTTCGCATGGACTTGAATAGCTAAATAATCTACATCGCATTGATTTGAAGCTACATCATGTGTTTCACATGGATTTGAAGCTAACTCGATTATTTCGCCAGCATTTGAAAATATATCACATATATCGCAAGTATTTGAAGCTAAATCATTGGTTTCGCATGGAGTTGAAGCTAACTCGATTATTTCGCCAGAATTTGAAGCTATATCACTTATTTCGCAAGTATTTGAAACTAAATCATTTGTTTCCCGTGGATCTGAAGCCAAACCTTCTACATCGCATTGATTTGAAGTTACATCATGTGTTTCGCATGGATTTGAAGCTAACTCGATTATTTCGCCATAATTTGAAACTGTATCACTTATATCGCAAGTATTTGAAGTTAAATCGCTTGCTACACATGGATTTGAAGTTAAACCATCAACATCGCATTGATTTGAAGCCAAATCATTTGTTTCGCTCGGATTTGATGCTAAACCTTCTACATCGCATTAAGTTGAAGCTACATGATGTGTTTCACGTGGATTTGGAGCTAACTCGTTTATTTCGCCAGCATTTGAAGCTATATCACTTATATCGCAAGTATTTGAAACTAAATCATTTGTTTCGCATGAATTTGAAGCTAAACCATGTGTTTCGCATGAATTTGAAGCCAAATTATGTGATTCGCATGGATTTGAAGCTAAATCGTTTGTTTCGCCTGTATTTGAAGCTATATCACTTAAATCACAAGTATTTGAATCAAAATCAATTTTTAACATGGATTTGTAACTAATCCTTCTACATCGCTCTGATTTGAACCTACATCATGTGTTTCGCCTGCATTTGAAGCAAACTCAGTTATTTCGCCAGCATTAGAATCTGTATCACTTATATCGCAAGTATTTGATGCTAAATCATTTGTTTCGCATGGATCTGAAGCCAAACCTTCTACATCGCATTGATTTGAATCTACATCATATGTTTCGCATGGATTTGAAGCTAACTCGATTATTTCGTCAGCAGTTGAAACTATATCACTTATACCGCAAGTATTTGAAGCTAAATCATTTGTTTCGCGTGGATTTGAAGCTAAACCTTCAACATCGCATTGATTTGAAGCTACATCATGTGTTTCGCATGGAGTTGTAGCTAACTCGTTCGTTTCGCCTGCATTTGAATCAATATCACTTATATCGCAAGTATTTGAAGGTAAATCATTTGATTCGCATGGATTTGAAGCTAAACCTTCTAAATCGCATTGATTTAAAGCTACATCATGTGTTTCGCATGGATTTGAAGCTAACTCGATTATTTCGCCAGCATTTGATGTTACACAACCTATATCGCAAGTATTTGAAGTTAAATCGCTTGCTAGACATGGACTTGAAGTAAAATCTTCAATACCGCATTGATTTGAATTAGATCATTGGTTTCGCATGGAGTTGAAGCTAACTCAGTTATTTCGCCAGCATTTGAAACTGTATTACTTATATCGCAAGTATTTGAAGCTAAATCATTTGTTTCGCGTGGATTTGAAGCTAAACCTTCAACATCGCATTGATTTCAAGCTACATCATGTGTTTCGCATGGATTTGAAGCTAACTCGTTCGTTTCGCCTGCATTTGAAGCAATATCACTTATATCGCAAGTATTTGAAGCTAACTCATTTGTTTCCCGTGGATTTGAAGCTAAACCTTCAACATCGCTTTGATTTGAACCTACATCATGTGTTTCGCATGCATTTGAAGCTAACTCGATTATTTCGCCTGCATTTGATGCTAGACAACTTATATCGCAAGTATTCGAAGTTAAATCGCTTGCTACACATGGATTTGAAGTTAAACCATCAACATCGCATTGATTTGAAGCCAAATCATTTGTTTCGCTCGGATTTGAAGCTAAACCTTCTACATCGCATTGATTTGAAGCTACATCGTGTGATTCGCATGGATTTTAAGCTAACTCGATTATTTCGCCAGCATTTGAAGCAATATCACTTATATCACAAGTATTTGAAGATATATCATTTGTTTCGCATGAATTTGAAGCTAAACCATGTGTTTCGCATGAATTTGAAGCTAAATTATGTGATTCGCATGGATTTGAAGCTAAAGCGTTTGTTTCGCCTGCATTTGAAGCTAACTCGGTTATTTCACCAGCATTAGAATCTATATCACTTATATCGCAAGTATTTGAAGCTAAATGATTTGTTTCGCATGGATTTGAAGCTAACTCGTTCGTTTCGCCTGCATTTGAAGCAATATCACTTATATCGCAAGTATTTGAAGCTAAATCATTTGTTTCTCATGGATTTGAAGCTAAACCTTATACATCGCATTGATATGAAGCTACAACATGTGTTTCGCATGGATTTGAAGCTAACTCGTTTGTTTGACCAGTATTTGAAGCTAAATCGTTTGTTTCGCCTGGATTTGAAGCTAAACCTTCTACATCGCATTGATTTGTAGCTAAATCATTGGTTTCGCATGGAGTTGAGGCTAACTCGGTTATTTCGCCAGCATTTGAAACTATATCACTTACATCGCAAGTATTTGAAGCTAAATGATTTGTTTCGCATGGATCTGAAGCCAAATCTTCTACATCGCATTGATTTGAAGCTACATCATATGTTTCGCATGGATTTGAAGCTAACTCGATTATTTCGTCAGCAGTAGAAGCTATATCACTTATACCGCAAGTATTTGAAACTAAATCATTTGTTTCGCGTGGATTTGAAGCTAAACCTTCAACATCGCATTGATTTGAAGCTACATCATGTGTTTCGCATGCATTTGAAGCTAACTCGATTATTTTGCCAGCATTTTAAGCTATATTACATATATCGCAAGTATTTGAAGCTAAATCATTTGTTTCGCATGGACTTGAATAGCTAAATAATCTACATCGCATTGATTTGAAGCTACATCATGTGTTTCACATGGATTTGAAGCTAACTCGATTATTTCGCCAGCATTTGAAACTATATCACATATATCGCAAGTATTTGAAGCTAAATCATTTGTTTCGCATGGAGTTGAAGCTAAACCTTATACATCGCATTGATTTGAAGCAACATCATGCGTTTCGCATGGATTTGATGCTAATCTTTCTACATCGCATTGATATGAAGCTACATCATGCGTTTCGCATGGATTTGATACTAATCTTTCTACATCGCATTGATATGAAGCTACATCATGTGCTTCGCTTGGATTTGAAGCTAACTCGATTATTTTGCCAGCATTTTAAGCTATATTACATATATCGCAAGTATTTGAAGCTAAATCATTTGTTTCGCATGGACTTGAATAGCTAAATAATCTACATCGCATTGATTTGTAGCTACATCATGTGTTTCACATGGATTTGAAGCTAACTCGATTATTTCGCCAGCATTTGAAACTATATCACATATATCGCAAGTATTTGAAGTTAAATCACTTGTTTCGCATGGAGTTGAAGCTAAACCTTATACATCGCATTGATTTGAAGCAACATCACGTGTTTCGCATGGATTTGATGCTAATCTTTCTACATCGCATTGATATGAAGCTACATCATGTGTTTCGCATGGATTTGAAGCTAACTCGTTTGTTTGACCAGTATTTGAAGCTAAATCATTTGTTTCGCTTGGATTTGATACTAAACCTTATACATTTGAAGCTAAATCATGTGTTTCGCATGGATTTGAAGGTAACTCGTTTATTTCGCCAGTATTTGAAGCTATATCCCTTATATCGCAAGTATATGAAGCTAAATCATTTGTTTCGCATGGATTTGCTACTAAACCTTATACATTTGAAGCTACATCAAGTGTTTCGCATGGATTTGAAGGTAACTCGTTTATTTCGCCAGCATTTGAAGCTATATCACTTATATCGCAAGTATATGAAGCTAAATCATTTATTTCGCATGGAGTTGAAACTAAACCTTATACATCGCATTGATTTGAAGGAACATCATGTGTTTCGCATGGATTTGAAGCTAATCTTTCTACATCGCATGTATTTGAAGCTACATCATGTGTTTTGCATGGATTTGAAGCTAACTCGATTATTTCGCCAGCATTTGATGTTACACAAACTATATCGCAAGTATTTGAAGTTAAATCGCTTGCTAGACATGGACTTGAAGTAAAATCTTCAATACCGCATTGATTTGAAGCTAGATCATTGGTTTCGCATGGAGTTGAAGCTAACTCAGTTATTTCGCCAGCATTTTTAAACTGTATTACTTATATCGCAAGTATTTGAAGCTAAATCATTTGTTTCGCGTGGATTTGAAGCTAAACCTTCAACATCGCATTGATTTCAAGCTACATCATGTGTTTCGCATGGATTTGAAGCTAACTCGTTCGTTTCGCCTGCATTTGAAGCAATATCACTTATATCGCAAGTATTTGAAGCTAACTCATTTGTTTCCCGTGGATTTGAAGCTAGACCTTCAACATCGCTTTGATTTGAACCTACATCATGTGTTTCGCATGCATTTGAAGCTAACTCGATTATTTCGCCTGCATTTGATGCTAGACAACTTATATCGCAAGTATTCGAAGTTAAATCGCTTGCTACACATGGATTTGAAGTTAAACCATCAACATCGCATTGATTTGAAGCCAAATCATTTGTTTCGCTCGGATTTGAAGCTAAACCTTCTACATCGCATTGATTTGAAGCTACATCGTGTGATTCGCATGGATTTTAAGCTAACTCGATTATTTCGCCAGCATTTGATGCTATACAACTTATATCGCAAGTATTTGAAGTTAAATCGCTTGCTACACATGGACTTGAAGTAAAACCTTCAACATCGCATTGATTTGTAGCTAAATCATTGGTTTCGCATGGAGTTGAGGCTAACTCGGTTATTTCGCCAGCATTTGAAACTATATCACTTATGTCGCAAGTATTTGAAGCTAAATCATTTGTTTCGCGTCGATTTGAAGCTAAACCTTCAACATCGCATTGATTTGAAGCTACATCATGTGTTTCGCATGGATTTGAAGCTAACTCGTTCGTTTCGCCTGCATTTGAAGCAATATCACTTATATCGCAAGTATTTGAAGATAAATTATTTGATTCGCTCGGATTTGAAGCTAAACCTTCTACATCGCATTAATTTGAAGCTACATCATGTGTTTCGCATGGACTTGAATCTAACTCGTTCGTTTCGCCTGCATTTGAAGCAATATCACTTATATCACAAGTATTTGAAGATATATCATTTGTTTCGCATGAATTTGAAGCTAAACCATGTGTTTCGCATGAATTTGAAGCTAAATTATGTGATTCGCATGGATTTGAAGCTAAAGCGTTTGTTTCGCCTGCATTTGAAGCTAACTCGGTTATTTCACCAGCATTAGAATCTATATCACTTATATCGCAAGTATTTGAAGCTAAATGATTTGTTTCGCATGGATCTGAAGCCAAACCTTCTACATCGCATTGATTTGAAGCTACATCATATGTTTCGCATGGATTTGAAGCTAACTCGATTATTTCGTCAGCAGTAGAAACTATATCACTTATACCGTAAGTATTTGAAGCTAAATCATTTGTTTCGCGTGGATTTGAAGCTAAACCTTCAACATCGCATTGATTTGAAGCTACATCATGTGTTTCGCATGGATTTGAAGCTAACTCGATTATTTTGTCAGCATTTTAAGCTATATTACATATATCGCAAGTATTTGAAGCTAAATCATTTGTTTCGCATGGACTTGAATAGCTAAATAATCTACATCGCATTGATTTGAAGCTACATCATGTGTTTCACATGGATTTGAAGCTAACTCGATTATTTCGCCAG
Source organism: Megalopta genalis (assembly GCF_051020955.1). Taxonomy (NCBI): domain Eukaryota; kingdom Metazoa; phylum Arthropoda; class Insecta; order Hymenoptera; family Halictidae; genus Megalopta; species Megalopta genalis. Next base: position 45,358 of record NW_027477280.1, on the reverse strand, counting down.
CATTTGAAACTATATCACATATATCGCAAGTATTTGAAGCTAAATCATTTGTTTCGCATGGAGTTGAAGCTAAACCTTATACATCGCATTGATTTGAAGCAACATCATGCGTTTCGCATGGATTTGATGCTAATCTTTCTACATCGCATTGATATGAAGCTACATCATGTGCTTCGCTTGGATTTGAAGCTAACTCGATTATTTTGCCAGCATTTTAAGCTATATTACATATATCGCAAGTATTTGAAGCTAAATCATTTGTTTCGCATGGACTTGAATAGCTAAATAATCTACATCGCATTGATTTGAAGCTACATCATGTGTTTCACATGGTTTTGAAGCTAACTCGATTATTTCGCCAGCATTTGAAACTATATCACATATATCGCAAGTATTTGAAGCTAAATCATTTGTTTCGCATGGAGTTGAAGCTAAACCTTATACATCGCATTGATTTGAAGCAACATCACGTGTTTCGCATGGATTTGATGCTAATCTTTCTACATCGCATTGATATGAAGCTACATCATGTGTTTCGCATGGATTTGAAGCTAACTCGTTTGTTTGACCAGTATTTGAAGCTAAATCATTTGTTTCGCATGGATTTGATACTAAACCTTATACATTTGAAGCTAAATCATGTGTTTCGCATGGATTTGAAGGTAACTCGTTTATTTCGCCAGTATTTGAAGCTATATCCCTTATATCGCAAGTATATGAAGCTAAATCATTTGTTTCGCATGGATTTGATACTAAACCTTATACATTTGAAGCTACATCATGTGTTTCGCATGGATTTGAAGGTAACTCGTTTATTTCGCCAGCATTTGAAGCTATATCACTTATATCGCAAGTATATGAAGCTAAATCATTTATTTCGCATGGAGTTGAAACTAAACCTTATACATCGCATTGATTTGAAGGAACATCATGTGTTTCGCATGGATTTGAAGCTAATCTTTCTACATCGCATTTATTTGAAGCTACATCATGTGCTTCGCTTGGATTTGTAGCTAACTCGATTATTTTGCCAGCATTTGAAACCTTATCACTTATATCGCAAGTATTTGAAGTTAAATCATTTGATTCGCATGGATTTGAAGCTAAACCTTCTAAATCGCATTGATTTAAAGCTACATCATGTGTTTCGCATGGATTTGAAGCTAACTCGATTATTTCGCCAGCATTCAGGTTACACAACCTATATCGCAAGTATTTGAAGTTAAATCGCTTGCTAGACATGGACTTGAAGTAAAATCTTCAATACCGCATTGATTTGAAGCTAGATCATTGGTTTCGCATGGAGTTGATGCTAACTCGGTTATTTCGCCAGCATTTGAAACTGTATTACTTATATCGCAAGTATTTGAAGCTAAATCATTTGTTTCGCGTGGATTTGAAGCTAAACCTTCAACATCGCATTGATTTCAAGCTACATCATGTGTTTCGCATGGATATGAAGCTAACTCGTTCGTTTCGCCTGCATTTGGAGCAATATCACTTATATCGCAAGTATTTGAAGCTAACTCATTTGTTTCCCGTGGATTTGAAGCTAAACCTTCAGCATCGCTTTGATTTGAACCTACATCATGTGTTTCGCATGCATTTGAAGCTAACTCGATTATTTCGCCTGCATTTGATGCTAGACAACTTATATCGCAAGTATTCGAAGTTAAATCACTTGCTACACATGGATTTGAAGTTAAACCATCAACATCGCATTGATTTGAAGCCAAATCATTTGTTTCGCTCGGATTTGAAGCTAAACCTTCTACATCGCATTGATTTGAAGCTACATCGTGTGATTCGCATGGATTTTAAGCTAACTCGATTATTTCGCCAGCATTTGAAGCAATATCACTTATATCACAAGTATTTGAAGATATATCATTTGTTTCGCATGAATTTGAAGCTAAACCATGTGTTTCTCATGGATTTGAAGCTAAACCTTATACATCGCATTGATATGAAGCTACAACATGTGTTTCGCATGGATTTGAAGCTAACTCGATTATTTTGCCAGCATTTTAAGCTATATTACATATATCGCAAGTATTTGAAGCTAAATCATTTGTTTCGCATGGACTTGAATAGCTAAATAATCTACATCGCATTGATTTGAAGCTACATCATGTGTTTCACATGGATTTGAAGCTAACTCGATTATTTCGCCAGCATTTGAAACTATATCACATATATCGCAAGTATTTGAAGCAAAATCATTTGTTTCGCATGGAGTTGAAGCTAAACCTTATACATCGCATTGATTTGAAGCAACATCACGTGTTTCGCATGGATTTGATGCTAATCTTTCTACATCGCATTGATATGAAGCTACATCATGCGTTTCGCATGGATTTGAAGCTAACTCGTTTGTTTGACCAGTATTTGAAGCTAAACCATTTGTTTCGCATGGATTTGATACTAAACCTTATACATTTGAAGCTAAATCATGTGTTTCGCATGGATTTGAAGGTAACTCCTTTATTTCGCCAGTATTTGAAGCTATATCCCCCTATATAGCAAGTATATGAAGCTAAATCATTTGTTTCGCATGGATTTGATACTAAACCTTATACATTTGAAGCTACATCATGTGTTTCACATGGATTTGAAGCTAACTCGATTATTTCGCCAGCATTTGAAACTATATCACATATATCGCAAGTATTTGAAGCTAAATCATTTGTTTCGCATGGAGTTGAAGCTAAACCTTATACATCGCATTGATTTGAAGCAACATCATGCGTTTCGCATGGATTTGATGCTAATCTTTCTACATCGCATTGATATGAAGCTACATCATGTGCTTCGCTTGGATTTGAAGCTAACTCGATTATTTTGCCAGCATTTTAAGCTATATTACATATATCGCAAGTATTTGAAGCTAAATCATTTGTTTCGCATGGACTTGAATAGCTAAATAATCTACATCGCATTGATTTGAAGCTACATCATGTGTTTCACATGGTTTTGAAGCTAACTCGATTATTTCGCCAGCATTTGAAAACTATATCACATATATCGCAAGTATTTGAAGCTAAATCATTTGTTTCGCATGGAGTTGAAGCTAAACCTTATACATCGCATTGATTTGAAGCAACATCACGTGTTTCGCATGGATTGATGCTAATCTTTCTACATCGCATTGATATGAAGCTACATCATGTGTTTCGCATGGATTTGAAGCTAACTCGTTTGTTTGACCAGTATTTGAAGCTAAATCATTTGTTTCGCATGGATTTGATACTAAACCTTATACATTTGAAGCTAAATCATGTGTTTCGCATGGATTTGAAGGTAACTCGTTTATTTCGCCAGTATTTGAAGCTATATCCCTTATATCGCAAGTATATGAAGCTAAATCATTTGTTTCGCATGGATTTGATACTAAACCTTATACATTTGAAGCTACATCATGTGTTTCGCATGGATTTGAAGGTAACTCGTTTATTTCGCCAGCATTTGAAGCTATATCACTTATATCGCAAGTATATGAAGCTAAATCATTTATTTCGCATGGAGTTGAAACTAAACCTTATACATCGCATTGATTTGAAGGAACATCATGTGTTTCGCATGGATTTGAAGCTAATCTTTCTACATCGCATTTATTTGAAGCTACATCATGTGCTTCGCTTGGATTTGTAGCTAACTCGATTATTTTGCCAGCATTTGAAACCTTATCACTTATATCGCAAGTATTTGAAGTTAAATCATTTGATTCGCATGGATTTGAAGCTAAACCTTCTAAATCGCATTGATTTAAAGCTACATCATGTGTTTCGCATGGATTTGAAGCTAACTCGATTATTTCGCCAGCATTCAGGTTACACAACCTATATCGCAAGTATTTGAAGTTAAATCGCTTGCTAGACATGGACTTGAAGTAAAATCTTCAATACCGCATTGATTTGAAGCTAGATCATTGGTTTCGCATGGAGTTGATGCTAACTCGGTTATTTCGCCAGCATTTGAAACTGTATTACTTATATCGCAAGTATTTGAAGCTAAATCATTTGTTTCGCGTGGATTTGAAGCTAACCTTCAACATCGCATTGATTTCAAGCTACATCATGTGTTTCGCATGGATATGAAGCTAACTCGTTCGTTTCGCCTGCATTTGGAGCAATATCACTTATATCGCAAGTATTTGAAGCTAACTCATTTGTTTCCCGTGGATTTGAAGCTAAACCTTCAACATCGCTTTGATTTGAACCTACATCATGTGTTTCGCATGCATTTGAAGCTAACTCGATTATTTCGCCTGCATTTGATGCTAGACAACTTATATCGCAAGTATTCGAAGTTAAATCACTTGCTACACATGGATTTGAAGTTAAACCATCAACATCGCATTGATTTGAAGCCAAATCATTTGTTTCGCTCGGATTTGAAGCTAAACCTTCTACATCGCATTGATTTGAAGCTACATCGTGTGATTCGCATGGATTTTAAGCTAACTCGATTATTTCGCCAGCATTTGAAGCAATATCACTTATATCACAAGTATTTGAAGATATATCATTTGTTTCGCATGAATTTGAAGCTAAACCATGTGTTTCTCATGGATTTGAAGCTAAACCTTATACATCGCATTGATATGAAGCTACAACATGTGTTTCGCATGGATTTGAAGCTAACTCGATTATTTTGCCAGCATTTTAAGCTATATTACATATATCGCAAGTATTTGAAGCTAAATCATTTGTTTCGCATGGACTTGAATAGCTAAATAATCTACATCGCATTGATTTGAAGCTACATCATGTGTTTCACATGGATTTGAAGCTAACTCGATTATTTCGCCAGCATTTGAAACTATATCACATATATCGCAAGTATTTGAAGCTAAATCATTTGTTTCGCATGGAGTTGAAGCTAAACCTTATACATCGCATTGATTTGAAGCAACATCACGTGTTTCGCATGGATTTGATGCTAATCTTTCTACATCGCATTGATATGAAGCTACATCATGCGTTTCGCATGGATTTGAAGCTAACTCGTTTGTTTGACCAGTATTTGAAGCTAAACCATTTGTTTCGCATGGATTTGATACTAAACCTTATACATTTGAAGCTAAATCATGTGTTTCGCATGGATTTGAAGGTAACTCCTTTATTTCGCCAGTATTTGAAGCTATATCCCCTATATAGCAAGTATATGAAGCTAAATCATTTGTTTCGCATGGATTTGATACTAAACCTTATACATTTGAAGCTACATCATGTGTTTCGCATGGATTTGAAGGTAACTCGTTTATTTCGCCAGCATTTGAAGCTATATCACTTATATCGCAAGTATATGAAGCTAAATCATTTATTTCGCATGGAGTTGAAACTAAACCTTATACATCGCATTGATTTGAAGGAACATCATGTGTTTCGCATGGATTTGAAGCTAATCTTTCTACATCGCATTTATTTGAAGCTACATCATGTGCTTCGCTTGGATTTGAAGCTAACTCGATTATTTTGCCAGCATTTGAAACCTTATCACTTATATCGCAAGTATTTGAAGCTAAAGCATTTCTTTCGCATGGATTTGAAGCTAAACCCTCTACATCGCATTGATTTGAAGCTATATAATATGTTTCGCATGGAATTGAATGTAACTAGTTTATTTCGTCAGCATTTGAAGCTATATCACTTATATCGCAAGTATTTGATGCTAAATCATTTGTTTCGCATGGATCTGAAGCCAAACCTTCTACATCGCATTGATTTGAAGCTACATCATATGTTTCGCATGGATTTGAAGCTAACTCGATTATTTCGTCAGCAGTTGAAACTATATCACTTATACCGCAAGTATTTGAAGCTAAATCATTTGTTTCGCGTGGATTTGAAGCTAAACCTTCGACATCGCATTGATTTGGAGCTACATCATGTGTTTCGCATGGATTGAAGCAAGCTCGTTCGTTTCGCCTGCATTTGAAGCAATATCACTTATATCACAAGTATTTGAAGATATATCATTTGTTTCGCATGAATTTGAAGCTAAACCATGTGTTTCGCATGAATTTAAAGCTAAATTATGTGATTCGCATGGATTTGAAGCTAAAGCGTTTGTTTCGCCTGCATTTGAAGCTACCTCGGTTATTTCACCAGCATTAGAATCTATATCACTTATATCGCAAGTATATGAAGCTAAATCATTTATTTCGCATGGAGTTGAAACTAAACCTTATACATCGCATTGATTTGAAGGAACATCATGTGTTTCGCATGGATTTGAAGCTAATCTTTCTACATCGCATTTATTTAAAGCTACATCATGTGCTTCGCTTGGATTTGAAGCTAACTCGATTATTTTGCCAGCATTTGAAACCTTATCACTTATATCGCAAGTATTTGAAGCTAAAGCATTTCTTTCGCATGGATTTGAAGCTAAACCCTCTACATCGCATTGATTTGAAGCTATATAATGTGTTTCGCATGGAATTGAATGTAACTAGTTTATTTCGTCAGCATTTGAAGCTATATCACTTATATCGCAAGTATTTGAAGCTAAATCATTTGTTTCGCATGGATCTGAAGCCAAACCTTCTACATCGCATTGATTTGAAGCTACATCATATGTTTCGCATGGATTTGAAGCTAAACCTTCAACATCGCATTGATTTGAAGCTACATCATGTGTTTCGCATGGAGTTGTAGCTAACTCGTTCGTTTCGCCTGCATTTGAATCAATATCACTTATATCGCAAGTATTTGAAGGTAAATCATTTGATTCGCATGGATTTGAAGCTAAACCTTCTAAATCGCATTGATTTAAAGCTACATCACGTGTTTCGCATGGATTTGAAGGTAACTCGATTATTTCGCCAGCATTTGACGTTACACAACCTATATCGCAAGTATTTGAAGTTAAATCGCTTGCTAGACATGGACTTGAAGTAAAATCTTCAATACCGCATTGATTTGAAGCTAGATCATTGGTTTCGCATGGAGTTGAAGCTAACTCGGTTATTTCGCCAGCATTTGAAACTGTATCACTTATATCGCAAGTATTTGAAGCTAAATCATTTGTTTCGCGTGGATTTGCAGCTAAACCTTCAACATCGCATTGATTTCAAGCTACATCATGTGTTTCGCATGGATTTGAAGCTAACTCGTTCATTTCGCCTGCATTTGAAGCAATATCACTTATATCGCAAGTATTTGAAGCTAACTCATTTGTTTCCCGTGGATTTGAAGCTAAACCTACAACATCGCTTTGATTTGAACCTACATCATGTGTTTCGCATGCATTTGAAGCTAACTCGATTATTTCGCCTGCATTTGATGCTAGACAACTTATATCGCAAGTATTTGAAGTTAAATCGCTTGCTACACATGGATTTGAAGTTAAACCATCAACATCGCATTGATTTGAAGCCAAATCATTTGTTTCGCTCGGATTTGATGCTAAACCTTCTACATCGCATTAAGTTGAAGCTACATGATGTGTTTCACGTGGATTTGGAGCTAACTCGTTTATTTCGCCAGCATTTGAAGCTATATCACTTATATCGCAAGTATTTGAAACTAAATCATTTGTTTCGCATGAATTTGAAGCTAAACCATGTGTTTCGCATGAATTTGAAGCCAAATTATGTGATTCGCATGGATTTGAAGCTAAATCGTTTGTTTCGCCTGTATTTGAAGCTATATCACTTAAATCACAAGTATTTGAATCAAAATCAATTTTAACATGGATTTGTAACTAATCCTTCTACATCGCTCTGATTTGAACCTACATCATGTGTTTCGCCTGCATTTGAAGCAAACTCAGTTATTTCGCCAGCATTAGAATCTATATCACTTATATCGCAAGTATTTGATGCTAAATCATTTGTTTCGCATGGATCTGAAGCTAAACCTTATACATCGCATTGATATGAAGCTACATCATGTGTTTCGCATGGATTTGAAGCTAACTCGTTTGTTTGACCAGTATTTGAAGCTAAATCATTTGTTTCGCCTGGATTTGAAGCTAAACCTTCTACATCGCATTGATTTGAAGCTACATCATGTGTTTCGCATGCATTTGAAGCTAACTCGGTTATTTCGCCAGCATTTGAAGCTATATCACTTATATCGCAAGTATTTGAAGCTAAATCATTTGTTTCGCATGGATCTGAAGCCAAATCTTCTACATCGCATTGATTTGAAGCTACATCATATGTTTCGCATGGATTTGAAGCTAAACCTTCAACATCGCATTGATTTGAAGCTACATCATGTGTTTCGCATGGAGTTGTAGCTAACTCGTTCGTTTCGCCTGCATTTGAATCAATATCACTTATATCGCAAGTATTTGAAGGTAAATCATTTGATTCGCATGGATTTGAAGCTAAACCTTCTAAATCGCATTGATTTAAAGCTACATCATGAGTTTCGCATGGATTTGAAGCTAACTCGATTATTTCGCCAGCATTTGATGTTACACACCTATATCGCAAGTATTTGAAGTTAAATCGCTTGCTAGACATGGACTTGAAGTAAAATCTTCAATACCGCATTGATTTGAAGCTAGATCATTGGTTTCGCATGGAGTTGAAGCTAACTCGGTTATTTCGCCAGCATTTGAAACTGTATTACTTATATCGCAAGTATTTGAAGCTAAATCATTTGTTTCGCGTGGATTTGAAGCTAAACCTTCAACATCGCATTGATTTCAAGCTACATCATGTGTTTCGCATGGATTTGAAGCTAACTCGTTCGTTTCGCCTGCATTTGAAGCAATATCACTTATATCGCAAGTATTTGAAGCTAACTCATTTGTTTCCCGTGGATTTGAAGGTAAACCTTCAACATCGCATTGATTTGAAGCTACATCATGTGTTTCGCATGGATTTGAAGCAAACTCGATTATTTCGCCAGCATTTGATGTTACACAACCTATATCGCAAGTATTTGAAGTTAAATCGCTTGCTAGACATGGACTTGAAGTAAAATCTTCAATACCGCATTGATTTGAAGCTAGATCATTGGTTTCGCATGGAGTTGAAGCTAACTCGGTTATTTCGCCAGCATTTGAAACTGTATTACTTATATCGCAAGTATTTGAAGCTAAATCATTTGTTTCGCGTGGATTTGAAGCTAAACCTTCGACATCGCATTGATTTGGAGCTACATCATGTGTTTCGCATGGATTTGAAGCAAACTCGTTCGTTTCGCCTGCATTTGAAGCAATATCACTTATATCACAAGTATTTGAAGATATATCATTTGTTTCGCATGAATTTGAAGCTAAACCATGTGTTTCGCATGAATTTGAAGCTAAATTATGTGATTCGCATGGATTTGAAGCTAAGTCGATTATTTTGCCAGCATTTTAAGCTATATTACATATATCGCAAGTATTTGAAGCTAAATCATTTGTTTCGCATGGACTTGAATAGCTAAATAATCTACATCGCATTGATTTGAAGCTACATCATGTGTTTCACATGGATTTGAAGCTAACTCGATTATTTCGCCAGCATTTGAAACTATATCACATATATCGCAAGTATTTGAAGCTAAATCATTTGTTTCGCATGGAGTTGAAGCTAAACCTTATACATCGTATTGATTTGAAGCAACATCATGTGTTTCGCATGGATTTGATGCTAATCTTTCTACATCGCATTGATATGAAGCTACATCATGTGCTTCGCTTGGATTTGAAGCTAACTCGATTATTTTGCCAGCATTTTAAGCTATATTACATATATCGCATGGACTTGAATAGCTGAATAATCTACATCGCATTGATTTGAAGCTACATCATGTGTTTCGCACGGATTTGAAGCTAACACGATTATTTCGCCAGCATTTGAAACTATATCACTTATATCGCAAGTATTTGAAACTAAATCATTTGTTTCGCGTGGATTTGAAGCTAAACCTTCGACATCGCATTGATTTGAAGCTACATCATGTGTTTCGCATGGATTTGAAGCAAACTCGTTCGTCTCGCCTGCATTTGAAGCAATATCACTTATATCGCAAGTATTTGAAGCTAAATCATTTGTTTCGCGTGGATTTGAAGCTAAACCTTCAACATCGCATTGATTTGTAGCTACATCATGTGTTTCGCATGGATTTCAAGCTAACTCGTTCGTTTCGCCTGCATTTGAAGCAATATCACTTATGTCGCAAGTATTTGAAGCTAAATCATTTGTTTCGCGTCGATTTGAAGCTAAACCTTCTACATCGCATTAATTTGAAGCTACATCATGTGTTTCGCATGGATTTGAATCTAACTCCTTCGTTTCGCCTGCATTTGAAGCAATATCACTTATATCACAAGTATTTGAAGATATATCATTTGTTTCGCATGAATTTGAAGCTAAACCATGTGTTTCGCATGAATTTGAAGCTAAATTATGTGATTCGCATGGATTTGAAGCTAAAGCGTTTGTATCGCCTGCATTTGAAGCTAACTCGGTTATTTCGCCAGTATTAGAATCTATATCACTTATATCGCAAGTATTTGTAGCTAAATCATTTGTTTCGCATGGATCTGAAGTCAAACCTTCTACATCGCATTGATTTGAAGCTACATCATATGCTTCGCATGGATTTGAAGCTAACTCGATTATTTCGTCTGCAGTTGAAACTATATCACTTATACCGCAAGTATTTGAAGCTAAATCATTTGTTTCGCGTGGATTTGAAGCTAAACCTTCAACATCGCATTGATTTGAAGCTACATCATGTGTTTCGCACGGATTTGAAGCTAACTCGTTCGTTTCGCCTGCATTTGAAGTAATATCACTTATATCGCACGTATTTGTAGCTAAATCATTTGATTCGCATGGATTTGAAGCTAAACCTTCTACATCGCATTGATTTGAAGTTACATCATGTGTTTCGCATGGATTTGAAGCTAACTCGGTTATTTCGCCAGCATTTGAAGCTATATCACTTATGTCGCAAGTATTTGAAGCTAAATCATTTGTTTCGCGTGGATTTGAAGCTAAACCTTCAACATCGCATTGATTTGAAGCTACATCATGTGTTACGCATGGATTTGAAGCTAACTCGTTCGTTTCGCCTGCATTTGAAGCAATATCACTTATATCGCAAGTATTTGAAGCTAAATCATTTGTTTCGCATGGATCTGAAGTCAAACCTTCTACATCGCATTGATTTGAAGCTACATCATATGCTTCGCATGGATTTGAAGCTAACTCGATTATTTCGTCTGCAGTTGAAACTATATCACTTATACCGCAAGTATTTGAAGCTAAATCATTTGTTTCGCGTGGATTTGAAGCTAAACCTTCAACATCGCATTGATTTGAAGCTACATCATGTGTTTCGCACGGATTTGAAGCTAACTCGTTCGTTTCGCCTGCATTTGAAGTAATATCACTTATATCGCACGTATTTGTAGCTAAATCATTTGATTCGCATGGATCTGAAGCCAAACCTTCTACATCGTATAGATTTGAAGCTACATCATATGTATCGCATGGATTTGAAGCTAACACGATTATTTCGCCAGCATTTGAAACTGTATCACTTATATCGCAAGTATTAGAAGCTAAATCATTTGATTCGCTTGGATTTGAAACTAAACCTTCTACATCGCATTAATTTGAAGCTACATCATGGGTTTCGCATGGATTTGGAGCTACTCGTTTATTTCGCCAGCATTTGAAGCTATATCACTTATATCGCAAGTATTTGAAGTTAAATCACTTGCTACACATGGATTTGAAGCTAATCTTTCTACATCGCATTGATATGAAGCTACATCATGTGTTTCGCATGGATTTGAAGCTAACTCGTTTGTTCGACCAGTATTTGAAGCTAAATCATTTGTTTCGCCTGGATTTGAAGCTAATCTTTCTACATCGCATTGATTTGAAGCTACATCATGTGTTTCGCATGGATTTGAAGCTAACTCGTTCGTTTCGCCTGCATTTGAAGCAATATCACTCATATCGCAAGTATTTGAAGCTAAATCATTTGTTTCGCATGGAGTAGAAGCAAAACCTTATACATCGCATTGATTTGTAGTTACATCATGTGTTTCGCATGGATTTGAAGCTAACTCGTTCGTTTCGCCTACATTTGAAGCAATATCACTTATATCGCAAGTATTTGAAGATAAATTATTTGATTCGCCTGGATTTGAAGCTAATCTTTCTACATCGCATTGATTTGAAGCTACATCATGTGTTTCGCATGGATTTGAATCTAACTCCATCGTTTCGCCTGCATTTGAAGCAATATCACTTATATCACAAGTATTTGAAGATATATCATTTGTTTCGCATGAATTTGAAGCTAAACCATGTGTTTCGCATGAATTTGAAGCTAAATTATGTGATTCGCATGGATTTGAAGCTAAAGCGTTTGTATCGCCTGCATTTGAAGCTAACTCGGTTATTTCGCCAGTATTAGAATCTATATCACTTATATCGCAAGTATTTGAAGCTAAATCATTTGTTTCGCATGGATTTGAAGCTAATCTTTCTACATCGCATTGATTTGAAGCTACATCATGTGTTTCGCATGGATTTGAAGCTAACTCGTTCGTTTCGCCTGCATTTGAAGCAATATCACTTATATCGCAAGTATTTGAAGCTAAATCATTTGTTTCGCATGGAGTAGAAGCAAAACCTTATACATCGCATTGATTTGTAGTTACATCATGTGTTTCGCATGGATTTGAAGCTAACTCGGTTATTTCGTCAGCATTTGAAGCTATATCACTTATGTCGCAAGTATTTGAAGCTAAATCATTTGTTTCGTGTGGATTTGAAGCTAAACCTTCAACATCGCATTGATTTGAAGCCAAATCATTTGTTTCGCTCGGATTTGATGCTAAACCTTCTACATCGCATTAAGTTGAAGCTACATGATGTGTTTCACGTGGATTTTTAGCTAACTCGTTTATTTCGCCAGCATTTGAAGCTATATCACTTATATCGCAAGTATTTGAAACTAAATCATTTGTTTCGCATGAATTTGAAGCTAAACCATGTGTTTCGCATGAATTTGAAGCCAAATTATGTGATTCGCATGGATTTGAAGCTAAATCGTTTGTTTCGCCTGTATTTGAAGCTATATCACTTAAATCACAAGTATTTGAATCAAAATCAATTTTTAACATGGATTTGTAACTAATCCTTCTACATCGCTCTGATTTGAACCTACATCATGTGTTTCGCCTGCATTTGAAGCAAACTCAGTTATTTCGCCAGCATTAGAATCTATATCACTTATATCGCAAGTATTTGATGCTAAATCATTTGTTTCGCATGGATCTGAAGCCAAACCTTCTACATCGCATTGATTTGAAGCTACATCATATGTTTCGCATGGATTTGAAGCTAACTCGATTATTTCGTCAGCAGTTGAAACTATATCACTTATACCGCAAGTATTTGAAGCTAAATCATTTGTTTCGCGTGGATTTGAAGCTAAACCTTCGACATCGTATTGATTTGGAGCTACATCATGTGTTTCGCATGGATTCGAAGCAAACTCGTTCGTTTCGCCTGCATTTGAAGCAATATCACTTATATCACAAGTATTTGAAGATATATCATTTGTTTCGCATGAATTTGAAGCTAAACCATGTGTTTCGCATGAATTTGAAGCTAAATTATGTGATTCGCATGGATTTGAAGCTAAAGCGTTTGTTTCGCCTGCATTTGAAGCTAACTCGGTTATTTCACCAGCATTAGAATCTATATCACTTATATCGCAAGTATTTGAAGCTAAATGATTTGTTTCGCATGGATCTGAAGCCAAACCTTCTACATCGCATTGATTTTAAGCTACATCATATGTTTCGCATGAATTTGAAGCTAACTCGATTATTTCGTCAGCAGTAGAAACTATATCACTTATACCGCAAGTATTTGAAGCTAAATCATTTGTTTCGCCTGGATTTGAAGCTAAACCTTCAACATCGCATTGATTTGAAGCTACATCATGTGTTTCGCATGGATTTGAAGCTAACTCGATTATTTTGCCAGCATTTTAAGCTATATTACATATATCGCAAGTATTTGAAGCTAAATCATTTGTTTCGCATGGACTTGAATAGCTAAATAATCTACATCGCATTGATTTGAAGCTAACTCGATTATTTCGCCAGCATTTGAAACTATATCACATATATCGCAAGTATTTGAAGCTAAATCATTTGTTTCGCATGGAGTTGAAGCTAAACCTTATACATCGCATTGATTTGAAGCAACATCACGTGTTTCGCATGGATTTGATGCTAATCTTTCTACATCGCATTGATATGAAGCTACATCATGTGTTTCGCATGGATTTGAAGCTAACTCGTTTGTTTGACCAGTATTTGAAGCTAAATCATTTGTTTCGCATGGATCTGAAGCCAAACCTTCTACATCGCATTGATTTGAAGCTACATCATGTGTTTCGCATGGAGTTGTAGCTAACTCGCTCGTTTCGCCAGCATTTGAATCAATATCACTTATATCGCAAGTATTTGAAGGTAAATCATTTGATTCGCATGGATTTGAAGCTAAACCTTCTAAATCGCATTGATTTAAAGCTACATCACGTGTTTCGCATGGATTTGAAGGTAACTCGATTATTTCGCCAGCATTTGACGTTACACAACCTTTATCGCAAGTATTTGAAGTTAAATCGCTTGCTAGACATGGACTTGAAGTAAAATCTTCAATACCGCATTGATTTGAAGCTAGATCATTGGTTTCGCATGGAGTTGAAGCTAACTCGGTTATTTCGCCAGCATTTGAAACTGTATCACTTATATCGCAAGTATTTGAAGCTAAATCATTTGTTTCGCGTGGATTTGAAGCTAAACCTTCAACATCGCATTGATTTCAAGCTACATCATGTGTTTCGCATGGATTTGAAGCTAACTCGTTCGTTTCGCCTGCATTTGAAGCAATATCACTTATATCGCAAGTATTTGAAGCTAACTCATATGTTTCCCGTGCATTTGAAGCTAAACCTTCAACATCGCTTTGATTTGAACCTACATCATGTGTTTCGCATGCATTTGAAGCTAACTCGATTATTTCGCCTGCATTTGATGCTAGACAACTTATATCGCAAGTATTTGAAGTTAAATCGCTTGCTACACATGGATTTGAAGTTAAACCGTCAACATCGCATTGATTTGAAACCAAATCATTTGTTTCGCTCGGATTTGATGCTAAACCTTCTACATCGCATTAAGTTGAAGCTACATGATGTGTTTCACGTGGATTTGGAGCTAACTCGTTTATTTCGCCAGCATTTGAAGCTATATCACTTATATCGCAAGTATTTGAAACTAAATCATTTGTTTCGCATGAATTTGAAGCTAAACCATGTGTTTCGCATGAATTTGAAGCCAAATTATGTGATTCGCATGGATTTGAAGCTAAATCGTTTGTTTCGCCTGTATTTGAAGCTATATCACTTAAATCACAAGTATTTGAATCAAAATCAATTTTTAACATGGATTTGTAACTAATCCTTCTACATCGCTCTGATTTGAACCTACATCATGTGTTTCGCCTGCATTTGAAGCAAACTCAGTTATTTCGCCAGCATTAGAATCTATATCACTTATATCGCAAGTATTTGATGCTAAATCATTTGTTTCGCATGGATCTGAAGCCAAACCTTCTACATCGCATTGATTTGAAGCTACATCATATGTTTCGCATGGATTTGAAGCTAACTCGATTATTTCGTCAGCAGTTGAAACTATATCACTTATACCGCAAGTATTTGAAGCTAAATCATTTGTTTCGCGTGGATTTGAAGCTAAACCTTCGACATCGCATTGATTTGGAGCTACATCATGTGTTTCGCATGGATTTGAAGCAAACTCGTTCGTTTCGCCTGCATTTGAAGCAATATCACTTATATCACAAGTATTTGAAGATATATCATTTGTTTCGCATGAATTTGAAGCTAAACCATGTGTTTCGCATGAATTTGAAGCTAAATTATGTGATTCGCATGGTTTGAAGCTAAAGCGTTTGTTTCGCCTGCATTTGAAGCTAACTCGGTTATTTCGCCAGCATTAGAATCTATATCACTTATATCGCAAGTATTTGCAGCTAAATCATTTGTTTCCCATGGATCTGAAGCCAAACCTTCTACATCGCATTGATTTGAAGCTACATCATATGTTTCGCATGGATTTGAAGCTAACTCGTTCGTTTCGCCTACATTTGAAGCAATATCGCTTATATCGCAAGTATTTGAAGGTAAATCATTTGTTTCGCATGGATTTGATTCTAAACCATCTCTACATCGCATTGATTTGAAGCTACATCATGTGTTTCGCATGCATTTGATGCTAACTCGGTTATTTCGCCAGCATTTGAAGCTATATAACTTATATCGCAAGTATTTGAAGGTAAATCATTTGATTCGCATGGATTTGAAGCTAAACCTTCTACATCGCATTGATTTGAAGCTACATCATGTGTTTCGCATGGATTTGAAGCTAACTCGTTCGTTTCGGCTGCATTTGAAGCAATATCACTTATCTCGCAAGTATTTGAAGCTAAATCATTTGTTTCTCATGGATTTGAAGCTAAACCTTATACATCGCATTGATATGAAGCTACATGATGTGTTTCGCATGGATTTGAAGCTAACTCGTTTGTTTGACCATTATTTGAAGCTAAATCATTTGTTTCGCCTGGATTTGAAGCTAAACCTTCTACATCGCTTTGATTTGAAGCTACATCATGTGTTTCGCATGGATTTGAAGCATACTCGTTCGTTTCGCCTGCATTTGAAGCAATATCACTTATATCGCAAGTATTTGTAGCTAAATCATTTGTTTCGCATGGATTTGAAGCTAATCTTTCTACATCGCATTGATTTGAAGCTACATCATGTGTTTCGCATGGATTTGAAGCTAACTCGTTCGTTTCGCCTACATTTGAAGCAATATCACTTATATCGCAAGTATTTGAAGGTAAATCATTTGTTTCGCATGGATTTGATTCTAAACCATCTCTACATCGCATTGATTTGAAGCTACATCATGTGTTTCGCATGCATTTGATGCTAACTCGGTTATTTCGCCAGCATTTGAAGCTATATAACTTATATCGCAAGTATTTGAAACTAAATCATTTGTTTCGCATGGATCTGAAGCCAAACCTTCTACATCGTATAGATTTGAAGCTACATCATATGTATCGCATGGATTTGAAGCTAACACGATTATTACGCCAGCATTTGAAACTATATCACTTATATCGCAAGTATTTGAAGCTAAATCATTTGATTCGCTTGGATTTGAAGCTAAACCTTCTACATCGCATTAATTTGAAGCTACATCATGTGTTTCGCATGGATTTGAAGCTAACTCGTTCGTTTCGCCTACATTTGAAGCAATATCACTTATATCGCAAGTATTTGAAGGTAAATCATTTGTTTCGCATGGATTTGATTCTAAACCATCTCTACATCGCATTGATTTGATGCTACATCATGTGTTTCGCATGGATTTGAAGCTAACTCGATTATTTCGCCAGCATTTGATGCTACACAACTTATATCGCAAGTATTTGAAGTTAAATCGCTTGCTACACATGGACTTGAAGTAAAATCTTCAATACCGCATTGATTTGAAGCTAAATCATTGGTTTCGCATGGAGTTGAAGCTAACTCGGTTATTTCGCCAGCATTTGAAACTATATCACTTATATCGCAAGTATTTGATATTAAATCGCTTGCTACACATGGATTTGAAGTTAAACCTTCAACATCGCATTGATTGGAAGCTACATCATGTGTTTCGCATGGATTTGAAGCAAACTCGTTCGTTTCGCCTGCATTTGAAGCAATATCACTTATATCGCAAGTATTTGAAGCTAAATCATTTGTTTCGCGTGGATTTGAAGCTAAACCTTCAACATCGCATTGATTTGAAGCTACATCATGTGTTTCGCATGGATTTGAAGCTAACTCGTTCGTTTCGCCTGCATTTGAAGCAATATCACTTATATCGCAAGTATTTGAAGCTAAATCATTTGTTTCGCGTGGATTTGAAGCTAAACCTTCAAGATCGCTTTGATTTGATCCTACATCATGTGTTTCGCATGCATTTGACGCTAACTCGATTATTTCGCCAGCATTTGATACTAGTCAACTTATATAGCAAGTATTTGAAGTTAAATCGCTTGCTACACATGGATTTGAAGTTAAACCTTAAACATCGCATTGATTTGAAGCCAAATCATTTGTTTCCCATGGATCTGAAGCCAAACCTTCTACATTGCATTGATTGGAAGCTACATCATTTGTTTCGCATGGAGTTGAAGCTAACTCGCTTATTTCGCCAGCAATTGAAACTATATCACTTATATCGCAAATATTTGAAGCTAAATCATTTGTTTCGCGTCGATTTGAAGCTAAACCTTCAACATCGCATTGATTTGAAGCTACATCATGTGTTTCGCAATGGATTTGAAGCAAACTCGTTCGTTTCGCCTGCATTTGAAGCAATATCACTTATATCGCAAGTATTTGAAGCTAAATCATTTGTTTCGCGTGGAATTGAAGCTAAACCTTCAACATCGCATTGATTTGAAGCTACATCATTTGTTTCTCTTGGATTTGAAGCTAACTCGATTATTTCGCCAGCATTTGAAGCTATATTATTTATATCGCAAGTATTTGAAGCTAAATCATTTGTTTCGTCTGGATTTGAAGCTAAACAATCTACATCGCATTGATTTGAAGCTACATCATGTGTTTCGCATCTATTTGAAGCTAACTCGATTATTTCGCCAACATTTGATGCTAGACAAATTATATCGCAAGTATTTGAAGTTAAATCGATTGCTACACATGGATTTGAAGTTAAACCTTCAACATCGCATTGATTTGAAGCCAAATCGTTTGTTTCCCATGGATCTGAAGCCAAACGTTCTACATCGCATTGATTGGAAGCTACATCATTGGTTTCGCATGGATTTGAAGCTAAATCGTTTATTTCGCCAGCATTTGCAGCTACATCACTTATATCGCAAGTATTTGAAGCCAAAGCATTTCTTTCGCATGGATATGAAGCTGAACCTTCTACATCGCATTGATTTGATGCTACAACATGTTTTTCGCATGGATTTGTAGCCAACTCGTTTATTTCGCCAGCATTTGAAGCTATATCACTTATATCGCAAGTATTTGAAGTTAAATCACTTGCTACACATGGATATGAAGCTAAACCTTCTACATCGTTTTTATTTGAATCTACATGTGTTTCGCATGGATTTGAAGCTAACTCGATTATTTCGCAAGCATTTGATGCTAGACCAATTAGATCGCAAGTATTTGAATTTAAACCAATTGTTTCGCGTGGATTTGAAGCTAAACCTTCAACATCGCATTGATTTGATGCTACATCATGTGTTTCGCATGGATTTGAAGCTAACTCGTTCGTTTCGCCTGCATTTGAAGCAATATCACTTATATCTCAAGTATTTGAAGCTAAATCATTCGTTTCGCGTGGATTTGAAGCTAAACCTTCAACATCGCTTTGATTTGAAGCTATATCATGTGTTTTGCATGGATTTGAAGCTAACTCGTTCGTTTCGCCTGCATTTGAAGCTATATTATTTATATCGCAAGTATTTGAAGCTAAATCATTTGTTTCGCGTGGATTTGAAGCTAAACCTTCAACATCGCATTGATTTGAAGCTACATCATGTGCTTCGCATGGATTTGAAGCTAACTCGTTCGTTTCGCCTGCATTTGAAGCAATATCACTTATATCGCAAGTATTTGAAGCTAAATCATGTGTTTCGCATGGATTTGAAGCTAACTCGTTCGTTTCGCCTGCATTTGAAGCAATATCACTTATATCGCAAGTATTTGAAGCTAAATCATTTGTTTCGCGTGGATTTGAAGCTAAACCTTCAAGATCGCTTTGATTTGAACCTACATCATGTGTTTCGCATGCATTTGACGCTAACTCGATTATTTCGCCAGCATTTGATACTAGACAACTTATATCGCAAGTATTTGAAGTTAAATCGCTTGCTACACATGGATTTGAAGTTAAACCTTCATCATCGCATTGATTTGAAGCCAAATCATTTGTTTCCCATGGATCTGAAGCCAAACCTTCTACATTGCATTGATTGGAAGCTACATCATTTGTTTCGCATGGAGTTGAAGCTAACTCGGTTATTTCGCCAGCATTTGAAACTATACCACATATATCGCAAGTATTTGAAGCTAAATCATTTGTTTCGAATGGAGTTGAAGCTAAACCTTATACATCGCATTTATTTGAAGCAACATCATGTGTTTCGCATGCATTTGGAGCTATCTCGTTTGTTTGACCAGTATTTGAAGCTAAATCATTTGTTTCGCCTGGATTTGAAGCAAAACCTTCTACATCTCATTGATTTGAAGCTACATCATATGTTTCGCATGGATTTGAAGCTAACTCGTTCGTTTCGACTGCATTTGAAACTATATCACTTATATCGCAAGTATTTGAAGCTAAATCATCTGTTTCGCGTGGATTTGAAGCTAAACCTTCAACATCGCATTGATTTGAAGCTACATCATGTGTTTCGCATGGATTTGTAGCTAACTCGTTCGTTTCGCCTGCATTTGAAGCAATATCACTTATATCGCAAGTATTTGAAGCTAAATCATTTGTTTCGCGTCGATTTGAAGCTAAACCTTCAACATCGCTTTGATTTGAAGCTACATCATGTGTTTCGCATGGGTTTGAAGCTAACTCGTTCGTTTCGCCTGCATTTGAAGCAATATCACTTATATCGCAAGTATTTGAAGTTAAATCATTTGATTCGCATGGATTTGAAGCTAAACCTTCAACATCGCATTGATTCGAAGCTACATCATGTGTTTCGCATGGATTTGAAACAAACTCGTTCGTTTCGCCTGCATTTGAAGCAATATCACTTATATCGCAAGTATTTGAAGCTAAATCATTTGTTTCGCGTGGATTTGAAGCTAAACCTTCAACATCGCTTTGATTTGAAGCTACATCATGTGTTTCGCATGGATTTGAAGCTATCTCGTTTGTTTGACCAGTATTTGAAGCTAAATCATTTGTTTCGCCTGGATTTGAAGCAAAACCTTCTACATCGCATTGATTTGAAGCTACATCATATGTTTCGCATGGATTTGAAGCTAACTCGTTCGTTTCGCCTGCATTTGAAGCAATATCACTTATGTCGCAAGTATTTGAAGCTAAATCATTTGTTTCGCTTGGATTTGAAGCTAAACCTTATACATCGCATTGATTTGAAGCAACATCATGTGTTTCGCATGGATTTGAAGCTAATCTTTCTACATCGCATTGATTTCAAGCTACATCATGTGTTTCGCATGCATTTGAAGCTAACTCGTTTGTTTCGTCTTCATTTGAAGCAATATCACTTATATCGCAAGTATTTGAAGGTAAATCATTTGTTTCTCTTGGATTTGAAACTAAACCTTCTACATCGCATTGATTTGAAGCTACATCATGTGTTTCGCCTGCATTTGAAGCTAACTCAGTTATTTCGCCAGCATTAGAATCTATATCACTTATATCGCAAGTATTTGAAGCTAAATCATTTGTTTCGCATGGATCTGAAGCCAAACCTTCTACATCGCATTGATTTGAAGCTACATCATATGTTTCGCATGGATTTGAAGCTAACACGATTATTTCGTCAGCATTTGAAACTATATCACTTATACCGCAAGTATTTGAAGCTAAATCATTTGTTTCGCGTGGATTTGAAGCTAAACCTTCAACATTGCATTGATTTCAAGCTACATCATGTGTTTCGCATGGATTTGAAGCTAACTCGTTCGTTTCGCCTGCATTTGAAGCAATATCACTTATATCGCAAGTATTTGAAGCTAAATCATTTGTTTCCCGTGGATTTGAAGCTAAACCTTCAAGATCGCTTTGATTTGAACCTACATCATGTGTTTCGCATGCATTTGAAGCTAACTCGATTATTTCGCCTGCATTTGATGCTAGACAACTTATATCGCAAGCATTTGAAGTTAAATCGCTTGCTACACATGGATTTGAAGTTAAACCTTCAACATCGCATTGATTTGAAGCCAAATCATTTGTTTCCCATGGATCTGAAGCCAAACCTTCTACATTGCATTGATTGGAAGCTACATCATTTGTTTCGCATGGAGTTGAAGCTAACTCGGTTATTTCGCCAGCATTAGAATCTATATCACTTATATCGCAAGTATTTGAAGTTAAATCGCTTGCTACACATGGACTTGAAGTAAAACCTTCAACATCGCATTGATTTGAAGCTAAATCATGTGTTTCGCATGGATTTGAAGCTAACTTGTTCGTTTCGCCAGCATTTGAAGCAATATCACTTATATCGCAAGTATTTGAAGATAAATCATTTGTTTCGCTCGGATTTGAAGCTAAACCTTCTACATCGCATTAATTTGAAGCTACATGATGTGTTTCGCGTGGATTTGGAGCTAACTCGTTTATTTCGCCAGCATTTGAAGCTATATCACTTATATCGCAAGTATTTGAAACTAAATCATTTGTTTCGCATGAATTTGAAGCTAAACCATTTGTTTCGCATGAATTTGAAGCTAAATTATGTGATTCGCATGGATTTGAAGCTAAATCGTTTGTTTCGCCTGCATTTGAAGCTATATCACTTAAAACACAAGTATTTGAATCAAAATCATTTTTTAACATGGATTTGAAACTAATCCTTCTACATCGCTTCGATTTGAACCTACATCATGTGTTTCGCATGGATTTGTAGCCAACTCGTTTATTTCGCCAGCATTTGAAGCTATATCACTTATATCGCAAGTATTTGAAGTTAAATCGCTTGCTACACATGGACTTGAAGTAAAACCTTCAACATCGCATTGATTTGAAGCTAAATCATTGGTTTCGCATGGAGTTGAAGCTAACTCGGTTATTTCGCCATCATTTGAAACTATATCACTTATATCGCAAGTATTTGAAGCTAAATCATTTGTTTTGCGTGGATGTGAAGCTAAACCTTCAACATCGCATTGATTTGAAGCTACATCATGTGTTTCGCATGGATTTGAAGCTAACGCGTTCGTTTCGTCTGCATTTGAAGCAATATCACTTATATCGCAAGTATTTGAAGCTACATCATGTGTTTCGCATCCATTTGAAGCTAACTCGTTTATTTCGCCAGCATTTGCAGCTACATCACTTATATCACAAATATTTGAAGCTAAAGCATTTCTTTCGCATGGATATGAAGGTAAACCTTCTACATCGCATTGATTTGATGCTACAACATGTGTTTCGCATGGATTTGTAGCCAACTCGTTTATTTCGCCAGCATTTGAAGCTATATCACTTATATCGCAAGTATTTGAAGCTAAATCATTTGTTTCGCTTGGATTTGAAGCTAAACCTTATTCATCGCATTGATTTGAAGCTACATCATGTGTTTCGCATGGATTTAAAGCTAATCTTTCTACATCGCATTGATTTGAAGCTACATCATGTGTTTCGCATGCATTTGAAGCTAACTCGTTTGTTTGACAATTATTTGAAGCTAAATCATTTGTTTCGCCTGGATTTGAAGATAATCCTACTACATCGCATTGATTGGACGCTACATCATATGTATCTCATGGATTTGAAGCTAACTCGATTATTTCGCCAACATTTGAGACTATATCACTTATATCGCAAGTATTTGAAGTTAAATCATTTGATTCGAATGGATTTGGAAGCTAAACCTTCCACATCGCGTTGATTTGAAGCTACATCATGCGATTCGCATGGATTTGAAGCTAACTCGATTATTTCGCCAGCATTTTATGCTAGACAACTTATATCGCAAGTATTTGAAATTAAATCGCTTGCTACACACGGATTTGAAGTTAAACCTTCAACATCGCATTGATTTGAAGCTACTCATTGGTTTCGCATGGAGTTGAAGCTAACTCGATTATTTCGCCAGAATTTGAAGCTATATCACTTATATCGCAAGTATTTGAAGCTAAATCATTTGTTTCGCGTGGATTTGAAGCTAAACCTTCAACATCGCATTGATTTGAAGCTACATCATGTGTTTCGCATGGATTTGAAGCTAACTCGTTCGTATCGTCTGCATTTGAAGCAATATGACTTATATCGCAAGTATTTGAAGCTACATCATGTGTTTCGCATCTATTTGAAGCTAACTCGTTT
Organism: Megalopta genalis; assembly: GCF_051020955.1. NCBI lineage: Eukaryota > Metazoa > Arthropoda > Insecta > Hymenoptera > Halictidae > Megalopta > Megalopta genalis. The sequence continues at coordinate 21,193 of NW_027477280.1, read as the reverse complement.
ATTTCGCCAGCATTTGAAGCTACATCACTTATATCACAAGTATTTGAAGTTAAAGCATTTCTTTCGCATGGATATGAAGGTAAACCTTCTACATCGCATTGATTTGATGCTACAACATGTGTTTCGCATGGATTTGTAGCCAACTCCTTTATTTCGCCAGCATTTGAAGCTATATCACTTATATCGCAAGTATTTGAAGCTAAATCGTTCCTTTCGCATGAATTTGATGCTAAACCATGTGTTTCGCTTGAATTTGAAGCTAAGTTATGTGAAACGCATGGATTTGAAGCTAAAGCGTTTGTTTCGCCAGCATTTGAAGCTATATTACTTATATCACAAGTATTTGAATCAAAATCATTTGTTTAACGTGGATTTGATTCTAAACTATCTACAATGCATTGATTTGAAGCTACATCAAGTGTTTCGCATGGATTTGGAGCTAACTCGTTTATTTCGTCAGCATTTGAAGCTATATCACTTATATCGCAATTATTTGAAGATAAATCATTTGTTTCGCTTGGATTTGAAGCTAAACCTTATACATCGCATTGATTTGAAGCTACATCATGTGTTTCGCATGGATTTAAAGCTAATCTTTCTACATCGCATTGATTTGAAGCTACATCATGTGTTTCGCATGCATTTGAAGCTAACTCGTTTGTTTGACAATTATTTGAAGCTAAATCATTTGTTTCGCCTGGATTTGAAGATAATCCTACTACATCGCATTGATTGGAAGCTACATCATATGTATCTCATGGAGTTGAAGCTAACTCGATTATTTCGCCAGCATTTGAAACTATATCACTTATATCGCAAGTATTTGAAGTTAAATCCTTTGATTCGAATGGATTCGAAGCTAAACCTTCCACATCGCGTTGATTTGAAGCTACATCATGCGATTCGCATGGATTTGAAGCTAACTCGTTTATTTCGCCTCCATTTGAAGCTATATCACTTATATCGCAAGTATTTGAAGCTAAAGCATTTCTTTCGCATGGATCTGAAGCTAAACCCTCTACATCACATTGATTTGAAGCTATATAATGTGTTTCGCATGGAGTTGAATATAAATCGTTTATTTCGTCAGCATTTGAAGCTATATCACTTATATCGCAAGTATTTGAAGCTAAATCATATGTTTCGCTTGGATTTGAAGCTAAACCTTATACATCGCATTGATTTGAAGCTATATCATGTGTTTCGCATGGATTTGAAGCTAATCTTTCTACATCGCATTGATTTGAAGCTGCATCATGTGTTTCGCATGGATTTGAAGCTAACTCGGTTATTTCGCCAGCATTTCAAGCTATATCCCTTATATCGCATGTATTTGAAGTTAAATCATTTGTTTCGCATGGATTTGATGCTAAACCTTCCACATCGCATTGATTTGAAGCTACATCATGTGTTTCCAATGGATTTGATGCTAACTCGCTTGTTTCGCATGCATTTGAAGCAATATCACTTATATCGCAAGTATTTGAAGATAAATCATTTGATTCGCTCGGATTTGAAGCTAAACCTTCTACATCGCATTAATTTGAAGCTACATCATGTGTTTCGCATGGATTTGGAGCTAACTCGTTTATTTCGCCAGCATCTGAAGCTATATCACTTATATTCCAAGTATTTGAAACTAAATCATTTGTTTCGCATGAATTTGAAGCTAAACCATGTGTTTCGCATGAATTTGAAGCTAAATTATGTGATTCGCATGGATTTGAAGCTAAATCGTTTGTTTCGCCTGCATTTGATGCTATATCACTCAAATCACAAGTATTTGAATCAAAATCATTTTTTAACATGGTGTGAAACTAATCCTTCTACATCGCTTCGATTTGAACCTACATCATGTATTTCGCCTGCATTTGAAGCTAACTCGGTTATTTCGCCAGCATTAGAATCTATATCACTTATATCGCAAGTATTTGAAGTTAAATCGCTTGCTACACATGGACTTGAAGTAAAACCTTCAACATCGCATTGATTTGAAGCTAAATCGTTGGTTTCGCATGGAGTTGAAGCTAACTCGATTTTTTCGCCAGCATTTGAAACTATATCACTTATACCGCAAGTATTTGAAGTTAAATCATTTGATTTGAATGGATTTGAAGCTAAACCTTCCACATCGCGTTGATTTGAAGCTACATCATGCGATTCGCATGGATTTGAAGCTAACTCGATTATTTCGCCAGCATTTGATGCTAGACAACTTATATCGCAAGTATTTGAAACTAAATCGCTTGCTACACATGGATATGATGTTAAACCTTCGACATCGCATTGATTTGAAGCTACATCATTGGCTTCGCATGTAGTTGAAGCTAACTCGATTATTTCGCCAAAATTTGAAGCTATATCACTTATTCGCAAGTATTTGAAGATAAATAATTTGTTCTGCATGGATTTGAAGCTAAACTTTATACATCGAATTGATTTGAAGCTACATCATGTGATCCGCATGGATTTGAAGCTAACTCGTTTATTTCGCCTGCATTTGAAGCTATATCACTTATATCGCAAGTATTTGAAGCTAAAGCATTTCTTTCGCATGGATTTGAAGCTAAACCCTCTACATCACATTGATTTGCAGCTATATAATGTGTTTCGCATGGAGTTGAATGTAACTCGTTTATGTCGTCAGCTTTTGAAGCTATATCACTTATATCGCAAGTATTTGAAGCTAAATCATATGTTTCGCTTGGATTTGAAGCTAAACCTTATACATCGCATTGATTTGAAGCTACATCATGTGTTTCGCATGGATTTGAAGCTAATCTTTCTACATCGCATTGACTTGAAGCTACATCATGTGTTTCGCATGGATTTGAAGCTAACTCGGTTATTTCGCCAGCATTTGAAGCTATATCCCTTATATCCCAAGTATTTGAAGTTAAATCATTTGATTCGAATGGATTTGAAGCTAAACCTTCCACATCGCGTTGATTTGAAGCTACATCATGCGATTCGCATGTATTTGAAGCTAACTCGATTATTTCGCAAGCATTTGATGCTAGAAAACTCTTATATCGCAAGTATTTGAAACTAAATCGCTTGCTACACATGGATACGAAGTTAAACCTTCAACATCGCATTGATTTGAAACTACATCATTGGTTTCGCATGGAGTTGAAGCTAACTCGATTATTTCGCCAAAATTTGAAGCTATATCACTTATATCGCAAGTATTTGAAGATAAATCATTTGTTCCGCATGGATTTGAAGCTAAAACTTATACATCGAATTGATTTGAAGCTACATCATGTGATCCGCATGGATTTCAAGCTAAGTCGTTTATTTCGCCTGCATTTGAAGCTATATCACTTATATCGCAAGTATTTGAAGCTACATCATCTGTTTCGCAACTATTTGAAGCTAACTTGATTATTTCGCCAGCATTTGATTCTAGACAACTTATATCGCAAGTATTTGAAATTAAGTCGCTTGCTACACATGGATTTGAAGTTAAACCTTCAACATCGCATTGATTTGAAGCTACATCATTGGTTTCGCATGGAGTTGAAGCTATCTCGATTATTTCGCCAGAATTTGAAGCTATATCACTTATATCGCAAGTATTTGAAGCTAAATCATGCGTTTCGCATGGATTTGAAGCTAACTCGTTTGTTTGACAAGTATTTGAAGCTAAATCATTCGTTTCGCCTGGATTTGAAGCTAATCCTTCTACATCGCATTAATTTGAAGCTACATCATGTGTTTCGCCTGGATTTGAAGCTAACTCGATTATTTCGCCAGCATTTGAAGCTATATTACTTATATCGCAAGTATTTGAAGCTAAATCATTTGTTTCGCGTGGATTTGAAGCTAAACCTACAACATCGCATTGATTTGAAGCTACATCATGTGTTTCGCATGGAGTTGAAGCCAACTCGTTCGTTTCGCCTGCATTTGAAGCAATATCACTTATATCGCAAGTATTTGAAGATAAATCATTTGATTCGCTCGGATTTTAAGCTAAACCTTCTACATCGCATTAATTTGAAGCTACATCATGTGTTTCACATGGATTTGGAGCTAACTCGTTTATTTCGCCAGCATCTGAAGCTATATCACTATTATTCCAAGTATTTGAAACTAAATCATTTGTTTCGCATGAATTTGAAGCTAAACGATGTGTTTCGCATGAATTTGAAGCTAAATTATGTGATTCGCATGGATTTGAAGCTAAATCGTTTGTTTCGCCTGCATTTGAAGCTATATCACTTAAATCACAAGTATTTGAATCAAAATCATTTTTTAACATGGATTTGAAACTAATCCTTCTACATCGCTTCGATTTGAACCTACATCATGTGTTTCGCCTGCATTTGAAGCTAACTCGGTTATTTCGCCAGCATTAGAATCTATATCACTTGTATCGCAAGTATTTGAAGTTAAATCGCTTGCTACACATGGAGTTGAAGTAAAACCTTCAACATCGCATTGATTTGAAGCTAAATCGTTGGTTTCGCATGGAGTTGAAGCTAACTCGATTATTTCGCCAGCATTTGAACCTATATCACTTATATCGCAAGTATTTGAAGTTAAATCAATTGATTCGAATGGATTTGTAGCTAAACCTTCCACATCGCGTTGATTTGAAGCTACATCATGCGATTCGCATGGATTTGAAGCTAACTCGATTATTTCGCCAGCATTTGATGCTAGACAACTTATATCGCAAGTATTTGAAACTAAATCGCTTGCTACACATGGATATGAAGTTAAACCTTCAACATCGCATTGATTTGAAGCTATATCATTGGTTTCGCATGGAGTTGAAGCTAACTCGATTATTTCGCCAAAATTTGAAGCTATATCACTTTTATCGCAAGTATTTGAAGATAAATCCTTTGTTCCGCATGGTTTTGAAGCTAAACCTTATACATCGAATTGATTTGAAGCTACATCATGTGATCCGCATGGAGTTGAATGTAACTCGTTTATTTCGTCAGCTTTTGAAGCTATATCACTTATATCGCAAGTATCTGGAGTTAAATAATTTGTTTCGCATGGATTTGATGCTAAACCTTCTACATCGCTTTGATTTGAACCTACATCATGTGCTTCGCATGCATTTGAAGCTAACTCGGTTATTTCGCCAGCATTAGAATCTATATCACTTATATCGCAAGTATTTGAAGCTAAATCATTTGTTTCGCATGGATCTGAAGCCAAACCTACTACATCGCAATGATTTGAAGCTACATCATATGTATCGCATGGATTTGAAGCTAACTCGATTATTTCGCAAGCATTTGATGCTAGACAACTTATATCGCGAGTATTTGAAATTAAATCGCTTGCTACACATGGATTTGAAGTTAAACCTTCAACATCGCATGTATTTGAAGCTAACTCGTTCGTTTCGCCTGCATTTGAAGCTATATCACTTATATCGCAAGTATTTGAAGATAAATCATTTGTTTCGCTCGGATTTGAAGCTAAACCTTCTTCATCGCATTAATTTGAAGCTACATGATGTGTTTCGCGTGGATTTGGAGCTAACTCGTTTATTTCGCCAGCATCTGAAGCTATATCACTTATATCGCAAGTATTTGAAACTAAATCATTTGTTTCGCATGAATTTGAAGCTAAACCATGTGTTTCGCATGAATTTGAATCTAAATTATGTGATTCGCATGGATTTGAAGCTAAATCGTTTGTTTCGCCTGCATTTGAAGCTATATCACTTAAATCACAAGTATTGGAATCAAAATCATTTTTTAACATGGATTTGAAACTAATCCTTCTACATCGCTTCGATGTGAACCTACATCATGTGTTTCGCCTGCATTTGAAGCTATCTCGGTTATTTCGCCAGCATTTGAAACTATATCACTTATATCGCAACTATTTGAAGTTAAATCATTTGATTCGAATGGATTTGAAGCTAAACCTTCCACATCGCGTTGATTTGAAGCTACATCATGCGATTCGCATGTATTTGAAGCTAACTCGATTATTTCGCAAGCATTTGATGCTAGAGAACTCTTATATCGCAAGTATTTGAAACTAAATCGCTTGCTACACATGGATACGAAGTTAAACCTTCAACATCGCATTGATTTGAAACTACATCATTGGTTTCGCATGGAGTTGAAGCTAACTCGATTATTTCGCCAAAATTTGAAGCTATATCACTTATATCGCAAGTATTTGAAGATAAATCATTTGTTCCGCATGGATATGAAGGTAAACCTTATACATCGAATTGATTTGAAGCTACATCATGTGATCCGCATGGATTTGAAGCTAACTCGTTTATTTCGCCTGCATTTGAAGCTATATCACTTATATCGCAAGTATTTGAAGCTAAAGCATTTCTTTCGCATGGATTTGAAGCTAAACCCTCTACATCACATTGATTTGAAGCTATATAATTTGTTTCGCATGGAGTTGAATGTAACTCGTTTATTTCGTCAGCATTTGAAGCTATATCGCTTATAACGCAAGTATTTGAAGCTAAATCATATGTTTCGCTTGGATTTGAAGCTAAACCTTATACATCGCATTGATTTGAAGCTACATCATGTGCTTCGCATGGATTTGAAGCTAATCTTTCTACATCGCATTGATTTGAAGCTACATCATGTGTTTCGCATGGATTTGATGCTAAACCTTCTACATCTCATTGATTTGAAGCTATATAATGTGTTTCGCATGGATTTGAATCTAACTCGTTTATTTCGTCAGCATTTGAAGCTATATCACTTATATCGCAAGTATTTGAAGTTAAATCATTTCATTCGAATGGATTTGAAGCTAAACCTTCCACATCGCGTTGATTTGAAGCTACATCATGCGATTCGCATGGATTTGAAGCTAATCTTTCTACATCGCATTGATTTGAAGCTACAGCATGTGTTTCGCATGTATTTGAAGCTAACTCGTTTGTTTGACAATTATTTGAAGCTAAATCATTTGTTTCGCCTGGATTTGAAGATAATCCTACTAGATCGCCTTGATTTGAAGCTACATCATATGTATCTCATGGATTTGAAGCTAACTCGATTATTTCGCCAGCATTTGATGCTAGACAACTTATGTCGCAAGTATTTGAAACTAAATCATTTGTTTCGCATGAATTTGAAGCTAAATCATGTGTGTCGCATGAATTTGAAGCTAAATTATGTAATTCGCATGGATTTGAAGCTAAACCTTATACATCGCATTGATTTGAAGCTAAACCTTACACATTGCATTGATTTGAAGCTACATCATGTGTTCCGCAGGGATTTGAAGCTAAATCGTTTATTTCTCCAGCATTTGAAGCTCTATCACTTTTATCGCAAGTATTTGAAACTAAATCATTTGTTTCGCATGAATTTGAAGCTAAACCATGTGTTTCGCATGAATTTGAAGGTAAATTATGTGATTCGCATGGATTTGAAGCTAAACCTTATACATCGCATTGATTTGAAGCTAAACCTTATACATCGCATTGATTTGAATCTACATCATGTGTTCCGCATGGATTTGAAGCTAACTCGTTTATTTTGTCAGCATTTGAAGCTATATCACTTATATCGCAAGTATTTGAATCTAAATCATTTGTTTCGCATGGATTTGTAGCTAAAACTTTTACATAGCATTGATTTGAAGCTACATCATGTGATTCGCATGGATATGAAGCTAACTCGATTATTTCGCCAGCATTTGATGCTAGACATCTTATATCGCAGGTATTTGACGTTAAATCGCTTGCTACACATGGATTTGAAGCTAAACCTTCTAGATCGCATTGATTTGAAGCTACATAATGTGTTCCGCATGGATTTGAAGCCAAATCGTTTATTTCGCCAGCATTTGAAGCTATATCACTTATATCGCAAGTATTTGAAACTAAATCATTTGTTTCGCATGAATTTGAAGCTAAATCATGTGTGTCGCATGAATTTTAAGCTAAATTATGTAATTCGCATGGATTTGAAGCTAAATCGTTTGTTTCGCCTGCATTTGAAGCTATATCACTTAAATCACAAGTATTTGAATCAAAATCATTTTTTAACATGGATTTGAAACTAATCCTTCTACATCGCTTCGATTTGAACCTACATCATGTGTTTCGCCTGCATTTGAAGCTAACTCGGTTATTTCGCCAGCATTAGAATCTATATCACTTATATCGCAAGTATTTGAAGTTAAATCGCTTGCTACACATGGAGTTGAAGTAAAACCTTCAACATCGCATTGATTTGAAGCTAAATCGTTGGTTTCGCATGGAGTTGAAGCTAACTCGATTATTTCGCCTGCATTTGAACCTATATCACTTATATCGCAAGTATTTGAAGTTAAATCAATTGATTCGAATGGATTTGTAGCTAAACCTTCCACATCGCGTTGATTTGAATCTACATCATGTGTTCCGCATGGATTTGAAGCTGACTCGTTTATTTCGTCAGCATTTGAAGCTATATCACTTATATCGCAAGTATTTGTAGCTAAATCATTTTTTTCGCTTGGATTTGAAGCTAAACCTTCTACATCGTATTAATTTGAAGCTACATAGTGGGTTTCGCATGGATTTGAAGCTATCTCGTTTATTTCGCCAGCATTTGAAGCTATATCACTTATATCGCAAGTATTTGAAGCTAAATCATTTGTTTCGCATGGATTTGAAGCTAAACCTTCTACATCGTATTAATTTGAAGCTACATAGTGGGTTTCGCATGGATTTGAAGCTATCTCGTTTATTTCGCCAGCATTTGAAGCTATATCACTTATATCGCAAGTATTTGAAGCTAAATCATTTGTTTCGCATGGATTTGTAGCTGAACCTTCTACGTCGCATTGATTTCAAGCTACATCATGTGTTTCGCATGGATTTGAAGCTAACTCGTTTATTTCGCCAGCAATTGAAGCTAAATCACTTATATCGCAAGTATTTGACGCTAAATCATTTGTTTCGCATGGATTTGAATCTAAACCATCTACATCGCATTGATTTGAAACTACATCATGTGTTTCGCATGGATTTGTAGCTAACTCGTTTATTTCGCCAGCATTTGAAGCTATATCACTTATATCGCCTGTATTTGAAGCTAAATCATTTGTTTCCCATGGATTTGAAGCTAAACATTATACATCGCATTGATTTGAAGCTAAACCTTACACATTGCATTGATTTGAAGCTACAACATGTGTTCCGCATGGTTTTGAAGCTAAATCGTTTATTTCGCCTGCATTTGAAGCTATATCACTTAAATCACAAGTATTTGAATCAAGAGCATTTGTTTAACATGGATTTGAAACCAATCCTTCTACATCGCTTTGATTTGAACCTGCATCATGTGTTCCGCATGGATTTGAAGCTAAATCGTTTATTTCGCCAGCATTTGAAGCTATATCACTTATATCGCAAGTATTTGAAACTAAATCATTTGTTTCGCATGAATTTGAAGCTAAATCATGTGTGTCGCATGAATTTGAAGCTAAATTATGTAATTCGCATGGATTTGAAGCTAAACCTTATACATCGCATTGATTTGAAGCTAAACCTTACACATTGCATTGATTTGAAGCTACATCATGTGTTCCGCAGGGATTTGAAGCTAAAACTTTTACATAGCATTGATTTGAAGCTACATCATGTGATTCGCATGGATATGAAGCTAACTCGATTATTTCGCCAGCATTTGATGCTAGACATCTTATATCGCAGGTATTTGACGTTAAATCGCTTGCTACACATGGATTTGAAGCTAAACCTTCTAGATCGCATTGATTTGAAGCTACATAATGTGTTCCGCATGGATTTGAAGCCAAATCGTTTATTTCGCCAGCATTTGAAGCTATATCACTTATATCGCAAGTATTTGAAACTAAATCATTTGTTTCGCATGAATTTGAAGCTAAATCATGTGTGTCGCATGAATTTTAAGCTAAATTATGTAATTCGCATGGATTTGAAGCTAAATCGTTTGTTTCGCCTGCATTTGAAGCTATATCACTTAAATCACAAGTATTTGAATCAAAATCATTTTTTAACATGGATTTGAAACTAATCCTTCTACATCGCTTCGATTTGAACCTACATCATGTGTTTCGCCTGCATTTGAAGCTAACTCGGTTATTTCGCCAGCATTAGAATCTATATCACTTATATCGCAAGTATTTGAAGTTAAATCGCTTGCTACACATGGAGTTGAAGTAAAACCTTCAACATCGCATTGATTTGAAGCTAAATCGTTGGTTTCGCATGGAGTTGAAGCTAACTCGATTATTTCGCCTGCATTTGAACCTATATCACTTATATCGCAAGTATTTGAAGTTAAATCAATTGATTCGAATGGATTTGTAGCTAAACCTTCCACATCGCGTTGATTTGAATCTACATCATGTGTTCCGCATGGATTTGAAGCTGACTCGTTTATTTCGTCAGCATTTGAAGCTATATCACTTATATCGCAAGTATTTGTAGCTAAATCATTTTTTTCGCTTGGATTTGAAGCTAAACCTTCTACATCGTATTAATTTGAAGCTACATAGTGGGTTTCGCATGGATTTGAAGCTATCTCGTTTATTTCGCCAGCATTTGAAGCTATATCACTTATATCGCAAGTATTTGAAGCTAAATCATTTGTTTCGCATGGATTTGAAGCTAAACCTTCTACATCGTATTAATTTGAAGCTACATAGTGGGTTTCGCATGGATTTGAAGCTATCTCGTTTATTTCGCCAGCATTTGAAGCTATATCACTTATATCGCAAGTATTTGAAGCTAAATCATTTGTTTCGCATGGATTTGTAGCTGAACCTTCTACGTCGCATTGATTTCAAGCTACATCATGTGTTTCGCATGGATTTGAAGCTAACTCGTTTATTTCGCCAGCAATTGAAGCTAAATCACTTATATCGCAAGTATTTGACGCTAAATCATTTGTTTCGCATGGATTTGAATCTAAACCATCTACATCGCATTGATTTGAAACTACATCATGTGTTTCGCATGGATTTGTAGCTAACTCGTTTATTTCGCCAGCATTTGAAGCTATATCACTTATATCGCCTGTATTTGAAGCTAAATCATTTGTTTCCCATGGATTTGAAGCTAAACATTATACATCGCATTGATTTGAAGCTAAACCTTACACATTGCATTGATTTGAAGCTACAACATGTGTTCCGCATTGTTTTGAAGCTAAATCGTTTATTTCGCCTGCATTGAAGCTATATCACTTAAATCACAAGTATTTGAATCAAGAGCATTTGTTTAACATGGATTTGAAACCAATCCTTCTACATCGCTTTGATTTGAACCTGCATCATGTGTTCCGCATGGATTTGAAGCTAAATCGTTTATTTCGCCAGCATTTGAAGCTATATCACTTATATCGCAAGTATTTGAAACTAAATCATTTGTTTCGCATGAATTTGAAGCTAAATCATGTGTGTCGCATGAATTTGAAGCTAAATTATGTAATTCGCATGGATTTGAAGCTAAACCTTATACATTGCATTGATTTGAAGCTAAACCTTACACATTGCATTGATTTGAAGCTACATCATGTGTTCCGCAGGGATTTGAAGCTAAATCGTTTATTTCTCCAGCATTTGAAGCTCTATCACTTATATCGGAAGTATTTGAAACTAAATCATTTGTTTCGCATGAATTTGAAGCTAAACCATGTGTTTCGCATGAATTTGAAGCTAAATTATGTGATTCGCATGGATTTGAAGCTAAACCTTATACATCGCATTGATTTGAAGCTAAACCTTATACATCGCATTGATTTGAATCTACATCATGTGTTCCGCATGGATTTGAAGCTAACTCGTTTATTTTGTCAGCATTTGAAGCTATATCACTTATATCGCAAGTATTTGAAACTAAGTCATTTGTTTCGCATGGATTTGTAGCTAAAACTTCTACATAGCATTGATTTGAAGCTACATCATGTGATTCGCATGGATATGAAGCTAACTCGATTATTCGCCAGCATTTGATGCTAGACATCTTATATCGCAGGTATTTGAAGTTAAATCGCTTGCTACACATGGATTTGAAGCTAAACCTTCTAGATCGCATTGATTTGAAGCTACATCATGTGTTCCGCATGGATTTGAAGCCAAATCGTTTATTTCGCCAGCATTTGAAGCTATATCACTTATATCGCAAGTATTTGAAACTAAGTCATTTGTTTCGCATGGATTTGTAGCTAAAACTTCTACATAGCATTGATTTGAAGCTACATCATGTGATTCGCATGGATATGAAGCTAACTCGATTATTTCGCCAGCATTTGATGCTAGACATCTTATATCGCAGGTATTTGAAGTTAAATCGCTTGCTACACATGGATTTGAAGCTAAACCTTCTAGATCGCATTGATTTGAAGCTACATCATGTGTTCCGCATGGATTTGAAGCCAAATCGTTTATTTCGCCAGCATTTGAAGCTATATCACTTATATCGCAAGTATTTGAAACTAAATCATTTGTTTCGCATGAATTTGAAGCTACATCATGTGCTTCGCTTGGATTTGAAGCTAACTCGATTATTTCTCCAGCATTTGAAGCTATATTACTTATATCGCAAGTATTTGAAGCTAAATTATTTGATTAACATGGATTTGAAACTAATCCTTCTACATCGCATTAAATTTGATGCTACGTAATATGTTTCGCATGGATTTGAAGCTATCTCGTTTATTTCGCCACCATTTGAAGCTATATCACTTATAACGCAAGTATTTGCAGCCAAATCATTTGTTTCGCATGGATTTGACGCTAAACCTTCTACATCCTATTGATTTGAAGCTAAATCATTTGTTTCGCATGGATTTGAATCTAAACCAGCTACATCGCATTGATTTGAAACTACATCATGTGTTTCGCATGGATTTGAAGCTAACTCGATTATTTCGCCAGCATTTGATGCCAGACAACTTATATCGCAAGTATTTGAAGTTAAATCGCTTGCTACACATGGATATGAAGTTAAACCTTCAACATCGCATTGATTTGAAGCTACATCATTGGTTTCGCATGGAGTTGTAGCTAACTCGATTATTTCGCCAGAATTTGAAGATATATCACTTATATCGCAAGTATTTGAAGCTAAATCATTTGTTTCCCGTGGATCTGAAGCCAAACCTTCTACACCGCATTGATTTGAAGTTACATCATGTGTTTCGCATGATTTGAAGCTAAACCATCTACATCGCATTGATTTGAAGCTACATCATGTGTTTCGCATGGATTTGAAGGTAACTCGTTTATTTTGCCAGCATTTGAAGCTATATCAATTATATCGCAAGTGTTTGAAGCTAAATCATTTGTTTCGCATGGAGTTGAAGCTAAACCTTATACATCGCATTGATTTGAAGCAACATCATGTGTTTCGCATGGATTTGAAGCTAACTCGATTATTTCTCCAGCATTTGAAGCTATATTACTTATATCGCAAGTATTTGAAACTAAATCATTTGTTTCGCATGAATTTCAAGCTAAACCATGTGTTTCGCATGAATGTGAAGCTAAATTATGTGATTGGCATGGATTTGAAGTTCAAGCGTTTGTTTCGCCTGCATTTGAAGCTATATCAATTAAATCACAAGTATTTGAAGCTACATCATGTGTTTCGCATGGATTTGAAGCTAACTCGATTATTTCGCCAGCATTTGAAACTATATCACTTATATCGCAAGTATTTGAAGCTAAATAATTTGTTTCGCATGGATTTGAAGCTAAACCATCTACATCGCATTGATTTGAAGCTACATCACGTGTTTCGCATGGATTTGATGCTAACTCGATTATTTCGCCAGCATTTGAATCTATATCACTTATATCGCAAGTATTTGAAGCTAAATCATTTGATTCGCATGGATTTGAAGCTAAACCTTCTAGATCGCATTGATTTGAAACTACATCATGTGTTTCGCATGGATTTGAAGCTAACTCGTTTGTTTGACACGTATTTGAAGCTAAATCATTTGTTTCGCCAGCATTTGAAACTATATCACTTATATCGCAAGTATTTGAAGCTAAATAATTTGTTTCGCATGGATTGAAGCTAAACCATCTACATCGCATTGATTTGAAGCTACATCATGTGTTTCGCATGGATTTGAAGGTAACTCGTTTATTTCGCCAGCATTTGAAGCTATATCACTTATATCGCAAGTGTTTGAAGCTAAATCATTTGTTTCGCATGGAGTTGAAGCTAAACCTTATACATCGCATTGATTTGAAGCAACATCATGTGTTTCGCATGGATTTGAAGCTAACTCGATTATTTCTCCAGCATTTGAAGCTATATTACTTATATCGCAAGTATTTGAAGCTAAATTATTTGTTTAACATGGATTTGAAACTAATCCTTCTACATCGCATTAAATTTGATGCTACGTAATATGTTTCGCATGGATTTGAAGCTATCTCGTTTATTTCGCCACCATTTGAAGCTATATCACTTATAACGCAAGTATTTGAAGCCAAATCATTTGTTTCGCATGGATTTGACGCTAAACCTTCTACATCCTATTGATTTGAAGCTAAATCATTTGTTTCGCATGGATTTGAATCTAAACCCAGGCTACATCGCATTGATTTAACTACATCATGTGTTTCGCATGGATTTGAAGCTAACTCGATTATTTCGCCAGCATTTGAAACTATATCACTTATATCGCAAGTATTTGAAGCTAAATAATTTGTTTCGCATGGATTTGAGCTAAACCATCTACATCGCATTGATTTGAAGCTACATCACGTGTTTCGCATGGATTTGATGCTAACTCGATTATTTCGCCAGCATTTGAATCTATATCACTTATATCGCAAGTATTTGAAGCTAAATCATTTGATTCGCATGGATTTGAAGCTAAACCTTCTAGATCGCATTGATTTGAAACTACATCATGTGTTTCGCATGGATTTGAAGCTAACTCGTTTGTTTGACACGTATTTGAAGCTAAATCATTTGTTTCGCCAGCATTTGAAACTATATCACTTATATCGCAAGTATTTGAAGCTAAATAATTTGTTTCGCATGGATTTGAAGCTAAACCATCTACATCGCATTGATTTGAAGCTACATCATGTGTTTCGCATGGATTTGAAGGTAACTCGTTTATTTCGCCAGCATTTGAAGCTATATCACTTATATCGCAAGTGTTTGAAGCTAAATCATTTGTTTCGCATGGAGTTGAAGCTAAACCTTATACATCGCATTGATTTGAAGCAACATCATGTGTTTCGCATGGATTTGAAGCTAACTCGATTATTTCTCCAGCATTTGAAGCTATATTACTTATATCGCAAGTATTTGAAGCTAAATTATTTGTTTAACATGGATTTGAAACTAATCCTTCTACATCGCATTAAATTTGATGCTACGTAATATGTTTCGCATGGATTTGAAGCTATCTCGTTTATTTCGCCACCATTTGAAGCTATATCACTTATAACGCAAGTATTTGAAGCCAAATCATTTGTTTCGCATGGATTTGACGCTAAACCTTCTACATCCTATTGATTTGAAGCTAAATCATTTGTTTCGCATGGATTTGAATCTAAACCAGCTACATCGCATTGATTTGAAACTACATCATGTGTTTCGCATGGATTTGAAGCTAACTCGATTATTTCGCCAGCATTTGATGCCAGACAACTTATATCGCAAGTATTTGAAGTTAAATCGCTTGCTACACATGGATATGAAGTTAAACCTTCAACATCGCATTGATTTGAAGCTACATCATTGGTTTCGCATGGAGTTGTAGCTAACTCGATTATTTCGCCAGAATTTGAAGATATATCACTTATATCGCAAGTATTTGAATCTAAATCATTTGTTTCCCGTGGATCTGAAGCCAAACCTTCTACACCGCATTGATTTGAAGTTACATCATATGTTTCGCATGGATTTGAAGCTAAACCATCTACATCGCATTGATTTGAAGCTACATCATGTGTTTCGCATGGATTTGAAGGTAACTCGTTTATTTCGCCAGCATTTGAAGCTATATCAATTATATCGCAAGTGTTTGAAGCTAAATCATTTGTTTCGCATGGAGTTGAAGCTAAACCTTATACATCGCATTGATTTGAAGCAACATCATGTGTTTCGCATGGATTTGAAGCTAACTCGATTATTTCTCCAGCATTTGAAGCTATATTACTTATATCGCAAGTATTTGAAACTAAATCATTTGTTTCGCATGAATTTCAAGCTAAACCATGTGTTTCGCATGAATGTGAAGCTAAATTATGTGATTGGCATGGATTTGAAGTTCAAGCGTTTGTTTCGCCTGCATTTGAAGCTATATCAATTAAATCACAAGTATTTGAAGCTACATCATGTGTTTCGCATGGATTTGAAGCTAACTCGATTATTTCGCCAGCATTTGAAACTATATCACTTATATCGCAAGTATTTGAAGCTAAATAATTTTTTCGCTTGGATTTGAAGCTAAACCATCTACATCGCATTGATTTGAAGCTACATCATGTGTTTCGCATGGATTTGAAGCAAACTCGATTATTTCGCCAGCATTTGAAACTATATCACTTATATCGCAAGTATTTGAAGCTAAATAATTTGTTTCGCATGGATTTGAAGCTAAACCATCTACATCGCATTGATTTGAAGCTACATCACGTGTTTCGCATGGATTTGATGCTAACTCGATTATTTCGCCAGCATTTGAATCTATATCACTTATATCGCAAGTATTTGAAGCTAAATCATTTGATTCGCATGGATTTGAAGCTAAACCTTCTAGATCGCATTGATTTGAAACTACATCATGTGTCTCGCATGGATTTGAAGCTAACTCGTTTGTTTGACACGTATTTGAAGCTAAATCATTTGTTTCGCCAGCATTTGAAACTATATCACTTATATCGCAAGTATTTGAAGCTAAATAATTTGTTTCGCATGGATTTGAAGCTAAACCATCTACATCGCATTGATTTGAAGCTACATCATGTGTTTCGCATGGATTTGAAGGTAACTCGTTTATTTCGCCAGCATTTGAAGCTATATCACTTATATCGCAAGTGTTTGAAGCTAAATCATTTGTTCGCATGGAGTTGAAGCTAAACCTTATACATCCCATTGATTTGAAGTTACATCATGTGTTTCGCATGGATTTGAAGCTAACTCGTTTATTTCGCCATAATTTGAAACTATGTCACTTATATCGCAATTATTTGAAGCTAAATCATTTGTTTCGCTTGGATTTGAAGCTAAACCTTATACATCGCATTGATTTGAAGCTGCACCATGTGTTTCGAATGGATTTGAAGCTAACTCGTTTGTTTGACACGTATTTGAAGCTAAATCATTTGTTTTGCATGGGTTTGATTCTAAACCATCTACATCGCATTGATTTGAAGTTACATCATATGTTTCGCATGGATTTGATGCTAACTCGATTATTTCGCCAGCATTTGAAACTATATCACTTATATCACAAGTATTTGAAGCTAAATCATTTGATTCGCATGGAATTGAAGCTAAACTTTCTAGATCGCATTGATTTGAAACTACATCATGTGTTTCGCATGGATTTGAAGCTTTCTCGATTATTTCGCCAGCATTTGATGCTAGACAACTTATATCGCAAGTATTTGAAGTTAAATCGCTTGCTACACATGGATATGAAGTTAAACCTTCAACATCGCATTGATTTGAAGCTACATCACTGGTTTCGCATGGAGTTGTAGCTAACTCGATTATTTCGCCAGCATTTGAAACTATATCACTTATATCGCAAGTATTTGAAGCTAAATCATTTGATTCGCATGGATTTGAATCTAAACCTTCTACATAGCATTGATTTGAAGGAACATCATGTGTTTCGCATGGATTTGAAGCTCATCTTTCTACATCGCATTGATTTGAAGCTACATCATGTGCTTCGCTTGGATTGAAGCTAACTCGATTATTTCGCCAGCATTTGATGCCAGACAACTTATATCGCAAGTATTTGAAGTTAAATCGCTTGCTACACATGGATATGAAGTTAAACCTTCAACATCGCATTGATTTGAAGCTACATCACTGGTTTCGCATGGAGTTGTAGCTAACTCGAATATTTCGCCAGAATTTGAAGATATATCACTTATATCGCAAGTATTTGAAGCTAAATCATTTGTTTCCCGTGGATCTGAAGCCAAACCTTCTACATCGCATTGATTTGAAGCTACATCATATGTTTCGCATGGATTTGAAGCTAACTCGATTATTTCGCCAGCATGTGAAACTATATCACTTATATCGCAAGTATTTGAAGCTAAATCATTTGTTTCGCATGGAGTAGAAGCTAAACCTTATACATCGCATTGATTTGGAGGAACATCATGTGTTTCGCATGGATTTGAAGCTAATCTTTCTACATCGCATTGATTTGAAGCTACATCATGTGCTTCGCTTGGATTTGAAGCTAACTCGATTATTTCGCCAGCATTTGATGCCAGACAACTTATATCGCAAGTATTTGAAGTTAAATCGCTTGCTACACATGGATATGAAGTTAAACCTTCAACATCGCATTGATTTGAAGCTACATCACTGGTTTCGCATGGAGTTGTAGCTAACTCGATTATTTCGCCAGAATTTGTAGATATATCACTTATATCGCAAGTATTTGAAGCTAAATCATTTGTTTCCCGTGGATCTGAAGCCAAACCTTCTACATCGTATCGATTTGAAGTTACATCATGTGTTTCGCATGGATTTGAAGCTAACTCGTTTATTTCGCCATAATTTGAAACTATGTCACTTATATCGCAAGTATTTGAAGCTAAATCATGTGTTTCTCATGGATTTGAAGCTAACTCGTTTGTTTGACACGTATTTGAAGCTAAATCATTTGTTTCGCTTGGATTTGGAGCAAAACCTTCTACATCGCATTGATTTGAAGCTACATCATGTGCTTCGCTTGGATTTGAAGCTAACTCGATTATTTCGCCAGCATTTGAAACTATATCACTTATATCGCAAGTATTTGAAACTAAATCATTTGTTTCGCATGAATTTCAAGCTAAACCATGTGTTTCGCATGAATGTGAATCTAAATTATGTGATTCGCATGGATTTGAAGTTCAAGCGTTTGTTTCGCCTGCATTTGAAGCTATATCAATTAAATCACAAGTATTTGAAGCTACATCATGTGTTTCGCATGGATTTGAAGCTAACTCGTTTATTTCGCCAGCATTTGAAGCTATATCACTTATATCGCAAGTGTTTGAAGCTAAATCATTTGTTTTGCATGGAGTTGAAGCTAAACCTTATACATCGCATTGATTTGAAGCAACATCATGTGTTTCGCATGGATTTGAAGCTAACTCGATTGTTTCTCCAGCATTTGAAGCTATATTACTTATATCGCAAGTATTTGAAGCTAAATTATTTGTTTAACATGGATTTGAAACTAATCCTTCTACATCGCATTAAATTTGATGATACGTAATATGTTTCTCATGGATTTGAAGCTAACTCGTTTATTTCGCCATAATTTGAAACTATGTCACTTATATCGCAAGTATTTGAAGCTAAATCATTTGTTTCGCTTGGATTTGAAGCAAAACCTTCTAAATCGCATTGATTTGAAGCTACATCATGTGCTTCGCTTGGATTTGAAGCTAACTCGATTATTTCGCCAGCATTTGAAGCAATATCACTTATATCGCAAGTATTTGAAGCTAAATCATTTGTTTCCCGTGGATCTAAAGCCAAACCTTCTACATCGCATTGATTTGAAGTTACATCATGTGTTTCGCATGGATTTGAAGCTAACTCGATTATTTCGCCATAATTTGAAACTATATCACTTATATCAAAGTATTTGAAGCTAAATAATTTGTTTCGCATGGATTAGAAGCTAAACCTTCTACATCGCATTGATTTGAAGCTACATCATGTGTTTCGCATGGAGTTGAAGCTAACTCGATTATTTCGCCAGAATTTGAAGCTATATCACTTATATCGCAAGTATTTGAAGCTAAATCATTTGTTTCCCGTGGATCTGAAGCCAAACCTTCTACATCGCATTGATTAGAAGTTACATCATGTGTTTCGCATGGATTTGAAGCTAACTCGATTATTTCGCCATAATTTGAAACTGTATCACTTATATCGCAAGTATTTGAAGCTAAACTTTCTACACCGCATTGATTTGAAGCTACATCATGTGTTTCGCATGGATTTGAAGCTAACTCGATTATGTCGCCAGCATTTGAAACTATATCACTTATATCGCAAGTATTTGAAGCTAAATCATTTGTTTCCCGTGGATCTGAAGCCAAACCTTCTACATCGCATTGATTAGAAGTTACATCATGTGTTTCGCATGGATTTGAAGCTAACTCGATTATTTCGCCATAATTTGAAACTGTATCACTTATATCGCAAGTATTTGAAGATAAATAATTTGTTTCGCATGGATTTGAAGCTAAACTTTCTACACCGCATTGATTTGAAGCTACATCATGTGTTTCGCATGGATTTGAAGCTAACTCGTTTATTTCGCCAGCATTTGAAGCTATATCACTTATATCGCAAGTATTTGAAGCTAAATCATTTGTTTTGCATGGGTTTGATTCTAAACCATCTACATCGCATTGATTTGAAGTTACATCATATGTTTCGCATGGATTTGAAGCTAAACCTTATACATCGCATTGATTTGAAGCTGCACCATGTGTTTCGAATGGATTTGAAGCTAACTCGTTTGTTTCACACGTATTTGAAGCTAAATCATTTGTTTCGCTTGGATTTGAAGCAAAACCTTCTAAATCGCATTGATTTGAAGCTACATCATGTGCTTCGCTTGGATTTGAAGCTAACTCGATTATTTCGCCAGCATTTGAAACTATATCACTTATATCGCAAGTATTTGAAGCTAAATCATTTGATTCGCATGGATTTGAAGCTAAACCTTCTAGATCGCATTGATTTGAAACTACATCATGTGTTTCGCATGGATTTGAAGCTATCTCGATTATTTCGCCAGCATTTGATGCTAGACAACTTATATCGCAAGTATTTCAAGTTAAATCGCTTGCTACACATGGATATGAAGTTAAACCTCCAACATCGCATTGATTTGAAACTACATCACTGGTTCGCATGGAGTTGTAGCTAACTCGATTATTTCGCCAGAATTTGAAGATATATCACTTATATCGCAAGTATTTGAAGCTAAATCATTTGTTTCCCGTGGATCTGAAGCCA
>NW_027477279.1:70000-84665 GCF_051020955.1 Megalopta genalis | reverse complement strand
TATTTTAGCCGTAAATCGAAAATAATGGATCGAGCGAATCGGTCGATTGCGCCGAGACGCGCTATGATGCAACAGACGAGCGATTGGAACCCCCGAATATTTTCAAAGTCCCAACGTACCGATCAAGAGTAAAGTACCATTTTCCTACATTAGATTTCGTTCTAAATGCTTAATCCCTATGTAAAAACGTTAGTTAAGCAAGAATATCGTATTTTTAAAAAAATCTAATGATACGATTTTCCAGAAAATTGAAAAAACCGAAAAATGTCAAGAGTAAAGTGCCATTTTCTGACATTAGATTTCGTTCTAAATGCTTAATCCCTATGTAGAAACGTTAGTTAAGCAAGAATATCGTATTTTTAAAAAAATCTAATGATAGGATTTTTCAGAAAATTGAAAAAACCGTAAAATGTCAAGAGTAAAGTGCCCTTATTTTAAACAATGTATCGTTCTAAATGCTTAATCCCTATGTAAAAAAGTTATTTTAGCAGGAATATGTTATTGAAAAAAATTAGAAAAATTTATTTTAGCCGTAAATCGAAAATAATGGGGACACCGGAGCTGTTCGAAGCGCCGAGCGCGCCGCGTACGCCCGAATATTTTCAAAGTCCCAACGTACCGATCAAGAGTAAAGTACCATTTTCCTACATTAGATTTCGTTCTAAATGCTTAATCCCTATGTAAAAACGTTAGTTAAGCAAGAATATCGTATTTTTAAAAAAATCTAATGATAGGATTTTCCAGAAAATTGAAAAAACCGAAAAATGTCAAGAGTAAAGTGCCATTTTCTGACATTAGATTTCGTTCTAAATGCTTAATCCCTATGTAGAAAGGTTAGTTAAGCAAGATTATCGTATTTTTAAAAAAATCTAATGATAGGATTTTTCAGAAAATTGAAAAAACCGTAAAATGTCAAGAGTAAAGTGCCCTTATTTTAAACATTATATCGTTCTAAATGCTTAATCCCTATGTAAAAAAGTTATCTAAGCAAGAATATGTTATTGAATAAAATGAGAAAAATTTATTTTAGCCGTAAATCGAAAATAATGGGTCGAGCGAATCGGTCGATTGCGCCGAGACGCGCTATGATGCAACAGACGAGCGATTGGAACGCCCGAATATTTTCAAAGTCCCAACGTACCGATCAAGAGTAAAGTACCATTTTCCTACATTAGATTTCGTTCTAAATGCTTAATCCCTATGTAAAAACGTTAGTTAAGCAAGAATATCGTATTTTTAAAAAAATCTAATGATAGGATTTTCCAGAAAATTGAAAAAACCGAAAAATGTCAAGAGTAAAGTGCCATTTTCTGACATTAGATTTCGTTCTAAATGCTTAATCCCTATGTAGAAACGTTAGTTAAGCAAGAATATCGTATTTTTAAAAAAATCTAATGATAGGATTTTTCAGAAAATTGAAAAAACCGTAAAATGTCAAGAGTAAAGTGCCCTTACTTTAAACAATGCATCGTTCTAAATGCTTAATCCCTATGTAAAAAAGTTATTTAAGCAGGAATATGTTATTGAAAAAAATTAGAAAAATTTATTTTAGCCGTAAATCGAAAATAATGGATCGAGCGAATCGGTCGATTGCGCCGAGACGCGCTATGATGCAACAGACGAGCGATTGGAACCCCCGAATATTTTCAAAGTCCCAACGTACCGATCAAGAGTAAAGTACCATTTTCCTACATTAGATTTCGTTCTAAATGCTTAATCCCTATGTAAAAACGTTAGTTAAGCAAGAATATCGTATTTTTAAAAAAATCTAATGATACGATTTTCCAGAAAATTGAAAAAACCGAAAAATGTCAAGAGTAAAGTGCCATTTTCTGACATTAGATTTCGTTCTAAATGCTTAATCCCTATGTAGAAACGTTAGTTAAGCAAGAATATCGTATTTTTAAAAAAATCTAATGATAGGATTTTTCAGAAAATTGAAAAAACCGTAAAATGTCAAGAGTAAAGTGCCCTTACTTTAAACAATGTATCGTTCTAAATGCTTAATCCCTATGTAAAAAAGTTATTTAAGCAGGAATATGTTATTGAAAAAAATTAGAAAAATTTATTTTAGCCGTAAATCGAAAATAATGGATCGAGCGAATCGGTCGATTGCGCCGAGACGCGCTATGATGCAACAGACGAGCGATTGGAACCCCCGAATATTTTCAAAGTCCCAACGTACCGATCAAGAGTAAAGTACCATTTTCCTACATTAGATTTCGTTCTAAATGCTTAATCCCTATGTAAAAACGTTAGTTAAGCAAGAATATCGTATTTTTAAAAAAATCTAATGATACGATTTTCCAGAAAATTGAAAAAACCGAAAAATGTCAAGAGTAAAGTGCCATTTTCTGACATTAGATTTCGTTCTAAATGCTTAATCCCTATGTAGAAAGGTTAGTTAAGCAAGATTATCGTATTTTTAAAAAAATCTAATGATAGGATTTTTCAGAAAATTGAAAAAACCGTAAAATGTCAAGAGTAAAGTGCCCTTATTTTAAACATTATATCGTTCTAAATGCTTAATCCCTATGTAAAAAAGTTATCTAAGCAAGAATATGTTATTGAATAAAATGAGAAAAATTTATTTTAGCCGTAAATCGAAAATAATGGGTCGAGCGAATCGGTCGATTGCGCCGAGACGCGCTATGATGCAACAGACGAGCGATTGGAACGCCCGAATATTTTCAAAGTCCCAACGTACCGATCAAGAGTAAAGTACCATTTTCCTACATTAGATTTCGTTCTAAATGCTTAATCCCTATGTAAAAACGTTAGTTAAGCAAGAATATCGTATTTTTAAAAAAATCTAATGATAGGATTTTCCAGAAAATTGAAAAAACCGAAAAATGTCAAGAGTAAAGTGCCATTTTCTGACATTAGATTTCGTTCTAAATGCTTAATCCCTATGTAGAAACGTTAGTTAAGCAAGAATATCGTATTTTTAAAAAAATCTAATGATAGGATTTTTCAGAAAATTGAAAAAACCGTAAAATGTCAAGAGTAAAGTGCCCTTACTTTAAACAATGCATCGTTCTAAATGCTTAATCCCTATGTAAAAAAGTTATTTAAGCAGGAATATGTTATTGAAAAAAATTAGAAAAATTTATTTTAGCCGTAAATCGAAAATAATGGATCGAGCGAATCGGTCGATTGCGCCGAGACGCGCTATGATGCAACAGACGAGCGATTGGAACCCCCGAATATTTTCAAAGTCCCAACGTACCGATCAAGAGTAAAGTACCATTTTCCTACATTAGATTTCGTTCTAAATGCTTAATCCCTATGTAAAAACGTTAGTTAAGCAAGAATATCGTATTTTTAAAAAAATCTAATGATACGATTTTCCAGAAAATTGAAAAAACCGAAAAATGTCAAGAGTAAAGTGCCATTTTCTGACATTAGATTTCGTTCTAAATGCTTAATCCCTATGTAGAAACGTTAGTTAAGCAAGAATATCGTATTTTTAAAAAAATCTAATGATAGGATTTTTCAGAAAATTGAAAAAACCGTAAAATGTCAAGAGTAAAGTGCCCTTACTTTAAACAATGTATCGTTCTAAATGCTTAATCCCTATGTAAAAAAGTTATTTAAGCAGGAATATGTTATTGAAAAAAATTAGAAAAATTTATTTTAGCCGTAAATCGAAAATAATGGGGACACCGGAGCTGTTCGAAGCGCCGAGCGCGCCGCGTACGCCCGAATATTTTCAAAGTCCCAACGTACCGATCAAGAGTAAAGTACCATTTTCCTACATTAGATTTCGTTCTAAATGCTTAATCCCTATGTAAAAACGTTAGTTAAGCAAGAATATCGTATTTTTAAAAAAATCTAATGATAGGATTTTCCAGAAAATTGAAAAAACCGAAAAATGTCAAGAGTAAAGTGCCATTTTCTGACATTAGATTTCGTTCTAAATGCTTAATCCCTATGTAGAAAGGTTAGTTAAGCAAGATTATCGTATTTTTAAAAAAATCTAATGATAGGATTTTTCAGAAAATTGAAAAAACCGTAAAATGTCAAGAGTAAAGTGCCCTTATTTTAAACATTATATCGTTCTAAATGCTTAATCCCTATGTAAAAAAGTTATCTAAGCAAGAATATGTTATTGAATAAAATGAGAAAAATTTATTTTAGCCGTAAATCGAAAATAATGGGTCGAGCGAATCGGTCGATTGCGCCGAGACGCGCTATGATGCAACAGACGAGCGATTGGAACGCCCGAATATTTTCAAAGTCCCAACGTACCGATCAAGAGTAAAGTACCATTTTCCTACATTAGATTTCGTTCTAAATGCTTAATCCCTATGTAAAAACGTTAGTTAAGCAAGAATATCGTATTTTTAAAAAAATCTAATGATAGGATTTTCCAGAAAATTGAAAAAACCGAAAAATGTCAAGAGTAAAGTGCCATTTTCTGACATTAGATTTCGTTCTAAATGCTTAATCCCTATGTAGAAACGTTAGTTAAGCAAGAATATCGTATTTTTAAAAAAATCTAATGATAGGATTTTTCAGAAAATTGAAAAAACCGTAAAATGTCAAGAGTAAAGTGCCCTTACTTTAAACAATGCATCGTTCTAAATGCTTAATCCCTATGTAAAAAAGTTATTTAAGCAGGAATATGTTATTGAAAAAAATTAGAAAAATTTATTTTAGCCGTAAATCGAAAATAATGGATCGAGCGAATCGGTCGATTGCGCCGAGACGCGCTATGATGCAACAGACGAGCGATTGGAACCCCCGAATATTTTCAAAGTCCCAACGTACCGATCAAGAGTAAAGTACCATTTTCCTACATTAGATTTCGTTCTAAATGCTTAATCCCTATGTAAAAACGTTAGTTAAGCAAGAATATCGTATTTTTAAAAAAATCTAATGATACGATTTTCCAGAAAATTGAAAAAACCGAAAAATGTCAAGAGTAAAGTGCCATTTTCTGACATTAGATTTCGTTCTAAATGCTTAATCCCTATGTAGAAACGTTAGTTAAGCAAGAATATCGTATTTTTAAAAAAATCTAATGATAGGATTTTTCAGAAAATTGAAAAAACCGTAAAATGTCAAGAGTAAAGTGCCCTTACTTTAAACAATGTATCGTTCTAAATGCTTAATCCCTATGTAAAAAAGTTATTTAAGCAGGAATATGTTATTGAAAAAAATTAGAAAAATTTATTTTAGCCGTAAATCGAAAATAATGGATCGAGCGAATCGGTCGATTGCGCCGAGACGCGCTATGATGCAACAGACGAGCGATTGGAACCCCCGAATATTTTCAAAGTCCCAACGTACCGATCAAGAGTAAAGTACCATTTTCCTACATTAGATTTCGTTCTAAATGCTTAATCCCTATGTAAAAACGTTAGTTAAGCAAGAATATCGTATTTTTAAAAAAATCTAATGATACGATTTTCCAGAAAATTGAAAAAACCGAAAAATGTCAAGAGTAAAGTGCCATTTTCTGACATTAGATTTCGTTCTAAATGCTTAATCCCTATGTAGAAAGGTTAGTTAAGCAAGATTATCGTATTTTTAAAAAAATCTAATGATAGGATTTTTCAGAAAATTGAAAAAACCGTAAAATGTCAAGAGTAAAGTGCCCTTATTTTAAACATTATATCGTTCTAAATGCTTAATCCCTATGTAAAAAAGTTATCTAAGCAAGAATATGTTATTGAATAAAATGAGAAAAATTTATTTTAGCCGTAAATCGAAAATAATGGGTCGAGCGAATCGGTCGATTGCGCCGAGACGCGCTATGATGCAACAGACGAGCGATTGGAACGCCCGAATATTTTCAAAGTCCCAACGTACCGATCAAGAGTAAAGTACCATTTTCCTACATTAGATTTCGTTCTAAATGCTTAATCCCTATGTAAAAACGTTAGTTAAGCAAGAATATCGTATTTTTAAAAAAATCTAATGATAGGATTTTCCAGAAAATTGAAAAAACCGAAAAATGTCAAGAGTAAAGTGCCATTTTCTGACATTAGATTTCGTTCTAAATGCTTAATCCCTATGTAGAAACGTTAGTTAAGCAAGAATATCGTATTTTTAAAAAAATCTAATGATAGGATTTTTCAGAAAATTGAAAAAACCGTAAAATGTCAAGAGTAAAGTGCCCTTACTTTAAACAATGCATCGTTCTAAATGCTTAATCCCTATGTAAAAAAGTTATTTAAGCAGGAATATGTTATTGAAAAAAATTAGAAAAATTTATTTTAGCCGTAAATCGAAAATAATGGATCGAGCGAATCGGTCGATTGCGCCGAGACGCGCTATGATGCAACAGACGAGCGATTGGAACCCCCGAATATTTTCAAAGTCCCAACGTACCGATCAAGAGTAAAGTACCATTTTCCTACATTAGATTTCGTTCTAAATGCTTAATCCCTATGTAAAAACGTTAGTTAAGCAAGAATATCGTATTTTTAAAAAAATCTAATGATACGATTTTCCAGAAAATTGAAAAAACCGAAAAATGTCAAGAGTAAAGTGCCATTTTCTGACATTAGATTTCGTTCTAAATGCTTAATCCCTATGTAGAAAGGTTAGTTAAGCAAGATTATCGTATTTTTAAAAAAATCTAATGATAGGATTTTTCAGAAAATTGAAAAAACCGTAAAATGTCAAGAGTAAAGTGCCCTTATTTTAAACATTATATCGTTCTAAATGCTTAATCCCTATGTAAAAAAGTTATCTAAGCAAGAATATGTTATTGAATAAAATGAGAAAAATTTATTTTAGCCGTAAATCGAAAATAATGGGTCGAGCGAATCGGTCGATTGCGCCGAGACGCGCTATGATGCAACAGACGAGCGATTGGAACGCCCGAATATTTTCAAAGTCCCAACGTACCGATCAAGAGTAAAGTACCATTTTCCTACATTAGATTTCGTTCTAAATGCTTAATCCCTATGTAAAAACGTTAGTTAAGCAAGAATATCGTATTTTTAAAAAAATCTAATGATAGGATTTTCCAGAAAATTGAAAAAACCGAGAAATGTCAAGAGTAAAGTGCCATTTTCTGACATTAGATTTCGTTCTAAATGCTTAATCCCTATGTAGAAACGTTAGTTAAGCAAGAATATCGTATTTTTAAAAAAATCTAATGATAGGATTTTTCAGAAAATTGAAAAAACCGTAAAATGTCAAGAGTAAAGTGCCCTTACTTTAAACAATGCATCGTTCTAAATGCTTAATCCCTATGTAAAAAAGTTATTTAAGCAGGAATATGTTATTGAAAAAAATTAGAAAAATTTATTTTAGCCGTAAATCGAAAATAATGGATCGAGCGAATCGGTCGATTGCGCCGAGACGCGCTATGATGCAACAGACGAGCGATTGGAACCCCCGAATATTTTCAAAGTCCCAACGTACCGATCAAGAGTAAAGTACCATTTTCCTACATTAGATTTCGTTCTAAATGCTTAATCCCTATGTAAAAACGTTAGTTAAGCAAGAATATCGTATTTTTAAAAAAATCTAATGATACGATTTTCCAGAAAATTGAAAAAACCGAAAAATGTCAAGAGTAAAGTGCCATTTTCTGACATTAGATTTCGTTCTAAATGCTTAATCCCTATGTAGAAACGTTAGTTAAGCAAGAATATCGAATTTTTAAAAAAATCTAATGATAGGATTTTTCAGAAAATTGAAAAAACCGTAAAATGTCAAGAGTAAAGTGCCCTTACTTTAAACAATGTATCGTTCTAAATGCTTAATCCCTATGTAAAAAAGTTATTTAAGCAGGAATATGTTATTGAAAAAAATTAGAAAAATTTATTTTAGCCGTAAATCGAAAATAATGGGGACACCGGAGCTGTTCGAAGCGCCGAGCGCGCCGCGTACGCCCGAATATTTTCAAAGTCCCAACGTACCGATCAAGAGTAAAGTACCATTTTCCTACATTAGATTTCGTTCTAAATGCTTAATCCCTATGTAAAAACGTTAGTTAAGCAAGAATATCGTATTTTTAAAAAAATCTAATGATAGGATTTTCCAGAAAATTGAAAAAACCGAAAAATGTCAAGAGTAAAGTGCCATTTTCTGACATTAGATTTCGTTCTAAATGCTTAATCCCTATGTAGAAACGTTAGTTAAGCAAGAATATCGTATTTTTAAAAAAATCTAATGATAGGATTTTTCAGAAAATTGAAAAAACCGTAAAATGTCAAGAGTAAAGTGCCCTTATTTTAAACAATGTATCGTTCTAAATGCTTAATCCCTATGTAAAAAAGTTATTTAAGCAGGAATATGTTATTGAAAAAAATTAAAAAAATTTATTTTAGCCGTAAATCGAAAATAATGGATCGAGCGAATCGGTCGATTGCGCCGAGACGCGCTATGATGCAACAGACGAGCGATTGGAACGCCCGAATATTTTCAAAGTCCCAACGTACCGATCAAGAGTAAAGTGCCATTTTCTGACATTAGATTTCGTTCTAAATGCTTAATCCCTATGTAGAAACGTTAGTTAAGCAAGAATATCGTATTTTTAAAAAAATCTAATGATAGGATTTTTCAGAAAATTGAAAAAACCGTAAAATGTCAAGAGTAAAGTGCCCTTATTTTAAACAATGTATCGTTCTAAATGCTTAATCCCTATGTAAAAAAGTTATTTAAGCAGGAATATGTTATTGAAAAAAATTAGAAAAATTTATTTTAGCCGTAAATCGATAATAATGGATCGAGCGAATCGCTCGATTGCGCCGAGACGCGCTATGATGCAACAGACGAGCGATTGGAACGCCCGAATATTTTCAAAGTCCCAACGTACCGATCAAGAGTAAAGTACCATTTTCCTACATTAGATTTCGTTCTAAATGCTTAATCCCTATGTAGAAACGTTAGTTAAGCAAGAATATCGTATTTTTAAAAAAATCTAATGATAGGATTTTCCAGAAAATTGAAAAAACCGAAAAATGTCAAGAGTAAAGTGCCATTTTCTGACATTAGATTTCGTTCTAAATGCTTAATCCCTATGTAGAAACGTTAGTTAAGCAAGAATATCGTATTTTTAAAAAAATCTAATGATAGGATTTTTCAGAAGATTGAAAAAACCGTAAAATGTCAAGAGTAAAGTGCCCTTATTTTAAACAATGTATCGTTCTAAATGCTTAATCCCTATGTAAAAAAGTTATTTAAGCAGGAATATGTTATTGAAAAAAATTAGAAAAATTTATTTTAGCCGTAAATCGAAAATAATGGATCGAGCGAATCGGTCGATTGCGCCGAGACGCGCTATGATGCAACAGACGAGCGATTGGAACGCCCGAATATTTTCAAAGTCCCAACGTACCGATCAAGAGTAAAGTACCATTTTCCTACATTAGATTTCGTTCTAAATGCTTAATCCCTATGTAAAAACGTTAGTTAAGCAAGAATATCGTATTTTTAAAAAAATCTAATGATAGGATTTTCCAGAAAAATGAAAAAACCGAAAAATGTCAAGAGTAAAGTGCCATTTTCTGACATTAGATTTCGTTCTAAATGCTTAATCCCTATGTAGAAACGTTAGTTAAGCAAGAATATCGTATTTTTAAAAAAATCTAATGATAGGATTTTTCAGAAAATTGAAAAAACCGTAAAATGTCAAGAGTAAAGTGCCCTTATTTTAAACAATGTATCGTTCTAAATGCTTAATCCCTATGTAAAAAAGTTATTTAAGCAGGAATATGTTATTGAAAAAAATTAGAAAAATTTATTTTAGCCGTAAATCGAAAATAATGGATCGAGCGAATCGGTCGATTGCGCCGAGACGCGCTATGATGCAACAGACGAGCGATTGGAACCCCCGAATATTTTCAAAGTCCCAACGTACCGATCAAGAGTAAAGTACCATTTTCCTACATTAGATTTCGTTCTAAATGCTTAATCCCTATGTAAAAACGTTAGTTAAGCAAGAATATCGTATTTTAAAAAAAATCTAATGATAGGATTTTCCAGAAAAATGAAAAAACCGAAAAATGTCAAGAGTAAAGTGCCATTTTCTGACATTAGATTTCGTTCTAAATGCTTAATCCCTATGTAGAAACGTTAGTTAAGCAAGAATATCGTATTTTTAAAAAAATCTAATGATAGGATTTTCCAGAAAATTGAAAAAACCGAAAAATGTCAAGAGTAAAGTGCCCTTATTTTAAACATTATATCGTTCTAAATGCTTAATCCCTATGTAAAAAAGTTATCTAAGCAAGAATATGTTATTGAATAAAATGAGAAAAATTTATTTTAGCCGTAAATCGAAAATAATGGGTCGAGCGAATCGCTCGATTGCGCCGAGACGCGCTATGATGCAACAGACGAGCGATTGGAACGCCCGAATATTTTCAAAGTCCCAACGTACCGATCAAGAGTAAAGTACCATTTTCCTACATTAGATTTCGTTCTAAATGCTTAATCCCTATGTAGAAACGTTAGTTAAGCAAGAATATCGTATTTTTAAAAAAATCTAATGATAGGATTTTCCAGAAAATTGAAAAAACCGAAAAATGTCAAGAGTAAAGTGCCATTTTCTGACATTAGATTTCGTTCTAAATGCTTAATCCCTATGTAGAAACGTTAGTTAAGCAAGAATATCGTATTTTTAAAAAAATCTAATGATAGGATTTTTCAGAAAATTGAAAAAACCGTAAAATGTCAAGAGTAAAGTGCCCTTACTTTAAACAATGCATCGTTCTAAATGCTTAATCCCTATGTAAAAACGTTAGTTAAGCAAGAATATCGTATTTTAAAAAAAATCTAATGATAGGATTTTCCAGAAAAATGAAAAAACCGAAAAATGTCAAGAGTAAAGTGCCATTTTCTGACATTAGATTTCGTTCTAAATGCTTAATCCCTATGTAGAAACGTTAGTTAAGCAAGAATATCGTATTTTTAAAAAAATCTAATGATAGGATTTTCCAGAAAATTGAAAAAACCGAAAAATGTCAAGAGTAAAGTGCCCTTATTTTAAACATTATATCGTTCTAAATGCTTAATCCCTATGTAAAAAAGTTATCTAAGCAAGAATATGTTATTGAATAAAATGAGAAAAATTTATTTTAGCCGTAAATCGAAAATAATGGGTCGAGCGAATCGCTCGATTGCGCCGAGACGCGCTATGATGCAACAGACGAGCGATTGGAACGCCCGAATATTTTCAAAGTCCCAACGTACCGATCAAGAGTAAAGTACCATTTTCCTACATTAGATTTCGTTCTAAATGCTTAATCCCTATGTAGAAACGTTAGTTAAGCAAGAATATCGTATTTTTAAAAAAATCTAATGATAGGATTTTCCAGAAAATTGAAAAAACCGAAAAATGTCAAGAGTAAAGTGCCATTTTCTGACATTAGATTTCGTTCTAAATGCTTAATCCCTATGTAGAAACGTTAGTTAAGCAAGAATATCGTATTTTTAAAAAAATCTAATGATAGGATTTTTCAGAAAATTGAAAAAACCGTAAAATGTCAAGAGTAAAGTGCCCTTACTTTAAACAATGCATCGTTCTAAATGCTTAATCCCTATGTAAAAACGTTAGTTAAGCAAGAATATCGTATTTTTAAAAAAATCTAATGATAGGATTTTCCAGAAAATTGAAAAAACCGAAAAATGTCAAGAGTAAAGTGCCATTTTCTGACATTAGATTTCGTTCTAAATGCTTAATCCCTATGTAGAAACGTTAGTTAAGCAAGAATATCGTATTTTTAAAAAAATCTAATGATAGGATTTTTCAGAAAATTGAAAAAACCGTAAAATGTCAAGAGTAAAGTGCCCTTATTTTAAACAATGTATCGTTCTAAATGCTTAATCCCTATGTAAAAAAGTTATTTAAGCAGGAATATGTTATTGAAAAAAATTAGAAAAATTTATTTTAGCCGTAAATCGAAAATAATGGATCGAGCGAATCGCTCGATTGCGCCGAGACGCGCTATGATGCAACAGACGAGCGATTGGAACGCCCGAATATTTTCAAAGTCCCAACGTACCGATCAAGAGTAAAGTACCATTTTCCTACATTAGATTTCGTTCTAAATGCTTAATCCCTATGTAGAAACGTTAGTTAAGCAAGAATATCGTATTTTTAAAAAAATCTAATGATAGGATTTTCCAGAAAATTGAAAAAACCGAAAAATGTCAAGAGTAAAGTGCCATTTTCTGACATTAGATTTCGTTCTAAATGCTTAATCCCTATGTAGAAACGTTAGTTAAGCAAGAATATCGTATTTTTAAAAAAATCTAATGATAGGATTTTTCAGAAGATTGAAAAAACCGTAAAATGTCAAGAGTAAAGTGCCCTTATTTTAAACAATGTATCGTTCTAAATGCTTAATCCCTATGTAAAAAAGTTATTTAAGCAGGAATATGTTATTGAAAAAAATTAGAAAAATTTATTTTAGCCGTAAATCGAAAAGAAGTCTGTTCGTTTCTCTGTCTCTCTCGCGCGATCGAACTATCGATGTTTCCCGACAAACTATTGGAAGTTTAATTAAATTTTATACATGAAATTACTCGTTTTGATCCCCGCTACACAGCCGTATACTTTTTATAATTTTGTGGAATCGGGAACCTTGAAATATTTAACATAACGCGGATCGACTGTCTCTGTCTCTTTCTAGATCGGAAGAATCGATGTTTCCCGGCAAACTATTGGGAGTTTAATTAAACTTTATACATGAAATTACTCGTTCTGATCCCCGCTACACAGCCGTATACTTTTTATAATTTTGTGGAATCGGGAACCTCGAAATATTTATCATAACGCGGATCGACTGTCTCTGTCTCTTTCTAGATCGGAAGAATCGATGTTTCCCGGCAAACTATTGGGAGTTTAATTAAACTTTATACATGAAATTACTCGTTTTGGTCCCCGCTACACAGCCGTATACTTTTTATAATTTTGTGGAATCGGGAACCTCGAAATATTTATCATAACGCGGATCGACTGTCTCTGTCTCTTTCTAGATCGGAAGAATCGATGTTTCCCGGCAAACTATTGGGAGTTTAATTAAACTTTATACATGAAATTACTCGTTCTGATCCCCGCTACACAGCCGTATACTTTTTATAATTTTGTGGAATCGGGAACCTTGAAATATTTAACATAACGCGGATCGACTGTCTCTGTCTCTTTCTAGATCGGAAGAATCGATGTTTCCCGGCAAACTATTGGGAGTTTAATTAAACTTTATACATGAAATTACTCGTTCTGATCCCCGCTACACAGCCGTATACTTTTTATAATTTTGTGGAATCGGGAACCTCGAAATATTTATCATAACGCGGATCGACTGTCTCTGTCTCTTTCTAGATCGGAATAATCGATGTTTCCCGGCAAACTATTGGGAGTTTAATTAAACTTTATACATGAAATTACTCGTTTTGGTCCCCGCTACACAGCCGTATACTTTTTATAATTTTATGGAATCGGGAACCTTGAAATATTTAACATAACGCGGATCGACTGTCTCTGTCTCTTTCTAGATCGGAATAATCGATGTTTCCCGGCAAACTAATGGGATATTAATTAAACTTTATACACGAAATTACTCGTTTTGATCCCTGCTACACAGCCGTATACTTTTTATAATTTTGTGGAATCGGGAACCTTGAAATATTTAACATAACGCGGATCGACTGTCTCTGTCTCTTTCTAGATCGGAATAATCGATGTTTCCCGGCAAACTAATGGGATATTAATTAAACTTTATACATGAAATTACTCGTTTTGGTCCCCGCTACACAGCCGTATACTTTTTATAATTTTATGGAATCGGGAACCTTGAAATATTTAACATAACGCGGATCGACTGTCTCTGTCTCTTTCTAGATCGGAATAATCGATGTTTCCCGGCAAACTATTGGGAGATTAATTAAACTTTATACACGAAATTACTCGTTTTGATCCCCGCTACACAGCCGTATACTTTTTATAATTTTGTGGAATCGGTAACCTGGAGATATTTAACATAACGCGGATCGTCTATCTCTGTCTCTTTCTAGATCGGAATAATCGATGTTTCCCGGCAAAGTAATGGGAGATTAATTAAACTTTATACACGAAATTACTCGTTTTGATCCCCGCTACACAGCCGTATACTTTTTATAATTTTGTGGAATCGGGAACCTTGAAATATTTAACATAACGCGGATCGACTGTCTCTGTCTCTTTCTAGATCGGAATAATCGATGTTTCCCGGCAAACTATTGGGAGTTTAATTAAACTTTATACATGAAATTACTCGTTTTGATCCCCGCTACACAGCCGTATACTTTTTATAATTTTGTGGAATCGGGAACCTTGAGATATTTAACATAACGCGGATCGACTGTCTCTGTCTCTTTCTAGATCGGAATAATCGATGTTTCCCGGCAAACTAATGGGAGTTTAATTAAACTTTATACACGAAATTACTCGTTTTGATCCCCGCTACACAGCCGTATACTTTTTATAATTTTGTGGAATCGGGAACCTTGAGATATTTAACATAACGCGGATCGACTGTCTCTGTCTCTTTCTAGATCGGAATTATCGATGTTTCCCGGAAACTAATGGGATATTAATTAAACTTTATACACGAAATTACTCGTTTTGGTCCCTGCTACACAGCCGTATACTTTTTATAATTTTGTGGAATCGGGAACCTTGAAATATTTAACATAACGCGGATCGACTGTCTCT
>NW_027477279.1:40000-57500 GCF_051020955.1 Megalopta genalis | reverse complement strand
TTCTAAATGCTTAATCCCTATGTAAAAAAGTTATTTAAGCAAGAATATGTAATTGAAAAAAATTAGAAAAATTTATTTTAGCCGTAAATCGAAAATAATGGGGACACCGGAGCTGTTCGAAGCGCCGAGACGCGCCGCGTACGGCCGAATATTTTCTAAGTCCCAACGTACCGATCAAGAGTAAAGTACCATTTTCCTACATTAGATTTCGTTCTAAATGCTTAATCCCTATGTAAAAACGTTAGTTAAGCAAGAATATCGTATTTTTAAAAAAATCTAATGATACGATTTTCCAGAAAATTGAAAAAACCGAAAAATGTCAAGAGTAAAGTGCCATTTTCTGACATTAGATTTCGTTCTAAATGCTTAATCCCTATGTAGAAACGTTAGTTAAGCAAGAATATCGTATTTTTAAAAAAATCTAATGATAGGATTTTTCAGAAAATTGAAAAAACCGTAAAATGTCAAGAGTAAAGTGCCCTTATTTTAAACAATGTATCGTTCTAAATGCTTAATCCCTATGTAAAAAAGTTATTTTAGCAGGAATATGTTATTGAAAAAAATTAGAAAAATTTATTTTAGCCGTAAATCGAAAATAATGGGGACACCGGAGCTGTTCGAAGCGCCGAGCGCGCCGCGTACGCCCGAATATTTTCAAAGTCCCAACGTACCGATCAAGAGTAAAGTACCATTTTCCTACATTAGATTTCGTTCTAAATGCTTAATCCCTATGTAAAAACGTTAGTTAAGCAAGAATATCGTATTTTAAAAAAAATCTAATGATAGGATTTTCCAGAAAATTGAAAAAACCGAAAAATGTCAAGAGTAAAGTGCCATTTTCTGACATTAGATTTCGTTCTAAATGCTTAATCCCTATGTAGAAAGGTTAGTTAAGCAAGATTATCGTATTTTTAAAAAAATCTAATGATAGGATTTTTCAGAAAATTGAAAAAACCGTAAAATGTCAAGAGTAAAGTGCCCTTATTTTAAACATTATATCGTTCTAAATGCTTAATCCCTATGTAAAAAAGTTATCTAAGCAAGAATATGTTATTGAATAAAATGAGAAAAATTTATTTTAGCCGTAAATCGAAAATAATGGGTCGAGCGAATCGGTCGATTGCGCCGAGACGCGCTATGATGCAACAGACGAGCGATTGGAACGCCCGAATATTTTCAAAGTCCCAACGTACCGATCAAGAGTAAAGTACCATTTTCCTACATTAGATTTCGTTCTAAATGCTTAATCCCTATGTAAAAACGTTAGTTAAGCAAGAATATCGTATTTTTAAAAAAATCTAATGATAGGATTTTCCAGAAAATTGAAAAAACCGAAAAATGTCAAGAGTAAAGTGCCATTTTCTGACATTAGATTTCGTTCTAAATGCTTAATCCCTATGTAGAAACGTTAGTTAAGCAAGAATATCGTATTTTTAAAAAAATCTAATGATAGGATTTTTCAGAAAATTGAAAAAACCGTAAAATGTCAAGAGTAAAGTGCCCTTACTTTAAACAATGCATCGTTCTAAATGCTTAATCCCTATGTAAAAAAGTTATTTAAGCAGGAATATGTTATTGAAAAAAATTAGAAAAATTTATTTTAGCCGTAAATCGAAAATAATGGATCGAGCGAATCGGTCGATTGCGCCGAGACGCGCTATGATGCAACAGACGAGCGATTGGAACCCCCGAATATTTTCAAAGTCCCAACGTACCGATCAAGAGTAAAGTACCATTTTCCTACATTAGATTTCGTTCTAAATGCTTAATCCCTATGTAAAAACGTTAGTTAAGCAAGAATATCGTATTTTTAAAAAAATCTAATGATACGATTTTCCAGAAAATTGAAAAAACCGAAAAATGTCAAGAGTAAAGTGCCATTTTCTGACATTAGATTTCGTTCTAAATGCTTAATCCCTATGTAGAAACGTTAGTTAAGCAAGAATATCGTATTTTTAAAAAAATCTAATGATAGGATTTTTCAGAAAATTGAAAAAACCGTAAAATGTCAAGAGTAAAGTGCCCTTACTTTAAACAATGTATCGTTCTAAATGCTTAATCCCTATGTAAAAAAGTTATTTAAGCAGGAATATGTTATTGAAAAAAATTAGAAAAATTTATTTTAGCCGTAAATCGAAAATAATGGATCGAGCGAATCGGTCGATTGCGCCGAGACGCGCTATGATGCAACAGACGAGCGATTGGAACCCCCGAATATTTTCAAAGTCCCAACGTACCGATCAAGAGTAAAGTACCATTTTCCTACATTAGATTTCGTTCTAAATGCTTAATCCCTATGTAAAAACGTTAGTTAAGCAAGAATATCGTATTTTTAAAAAAATCTAATGATACGATTTTCCAGAAAATTGAAAAAACCGAAAAATGTCAAGAGTAAAGTGCCATTTTCTGACATTAGATTTCGTTCTAAATGCTTAATCCCTATGTAGAAAGGTTAGTTAAGCAAGATTATCGTATTTTTAAAAAAATCTAATGATAGGATTTTTCAGAAAATTGAAAAAACCGTAAAATGTCAAGAGTAAAGTGCCCTTATTTTAAACATTATATCGTTCTAAATGCTTAATCCCTATGTAAAAAAGTTATCTAAGCAAGAATATGTTATTGAATAAAATGAGAAAAATTTATTTTAGCCGTAAATCGAAAATAATGGGTCGAGCGAATCGGTCGATTGCGCCGAGACGCGCTATGATGCAACAGACGAGCGATTGGAACGCCCGAATATTTTCAAAGTCCCAACGTACCGATCAAGAGTAAAGTACCATTTTCCTACATTAGATTTCGTTCTAAATGCTTAATCCCTATGTAAAAACGTTAGTTAAGCAAGAATATCGTATTTTTAAAAAAATCTAATGATAGGATTTTCCAGAAAATTGAAAAAACCGAAAAATGTCAAGAGTAAAGTGCCATTTTCTGACATTAGATTTCGTTCTAAATGCTTAATCCCTATGTAGAAACGTTAGTTAAGCAAGAATATCGTATTTTTAAAAAAATCTAATGATAGGATTTTTCAGAAAATTGAAAAAACCGTAAAATGTCAAGAGTAAAGTGCCCTTACTTTAAACAATGCATCGTTCTAAATGCTTAATCCCTATGTAAAAAAGTTATTTAAGCAGGAATATGTTATTGAAAAAAATTAGAAAAATTTATTTTAGCCGTAAATCGAAAATAATGGATCGAGCGAATCGGTCGATTGCGCCGAGACGCGCTATGATGCAACAGACGAGCGATTGGAACCCCCGAATATTTTCAAAGTCCCAACGTACCGATCAAGAGTAAAGTACCATTTTCCTACATTAGATTTCGTTCTAAATGCTTAATCCCTATGTAAAAACGTTAGTTAAGCAAGAATATCGTATTTTTAAAAAAATCTAATGATACGATTTTCCAGAAAATTGAAAAAACCGAAAAATGTCAAGAGTAAAGTGCCATTTTCTGACATTAGATTTCGTTCTAAATGCTTAATCCCTATGTAGAAACGTTAGTTAAGCAAGAATATCGTATTTTTAAAAAAATCTAATGATAGGATTTTTCAGAAAATTGAAAAAACCGTAAAATGTCAAGAGTAAAGTGCCCTTACTTTAAACAATGTATCGTTCTAAATGCTTAATCCCTATGTAAAAAAGTTATTTAAGCAGGAATATGTTATTGAAAAAAATTAGAAAAATTTATTTTAGCCGTAAATCGAAAATAATGGATCGAGCGAATCGGTCGATTGCGCCGAGACGCGCTATGATGCAACAGACGAGCGATTGGAACCCCCGAATATTTTCAAAGTCCCAACGTACCGATCAAGAGTAAAGTACCATTTTCCTACATTAGATTTCGTTCTAAATGCTTAATCCCTATGTAAAAACGTTAGTTAAGCAAGAATATCGTATTTTTAAAAAAATCTAATGATACGATTTTCCAGAAAATTGAAAAAACCGAAAAATGTCAAGAGTAAAGTGCCATTTTCTGACATTAGATTTCGTTCTAAATGCTTAATCCCTATGTAGAAACGTTAGTTAAGCAAGAATATCGTATTTTTAAAAAAATCTAATGATAGGATTTTTCAGAAAATTGAAAAAACCGTAAAATGTCAAGAGTAAAGTGCCCTTATTTTAAACAATGTATCGTTCTAAATGCTTAATCCCTATGTAAAAAAGTTATTTTAGCAGGAATATGTTATTGAAAAAAATTAGAAAAATTTATTTTAGCCGTAAATCGAAAATAATGGGGACACCGGAGCTGTTCGAAGCGCCGAGCGCGCCGCGTACGCCCGAATATTTTCAAAGTCCCAACGTACCGATCAAGAGTAAAGTACCATTTTCCTACATTAGATTTCGTTCTAAATGCTTAATCCCTATGTAAAAACGTTAGTTAAGCAAGAATATCGTATTTTTAAAAAAATCTAATGATAGGATTTTCCAGAAAATTGAAAAAACCGAAAAATGTCAAGAGTAAAGTGCCATTTTCTGACATTAGATTTCGTTCTAAATGCTTAATCCCTATGTAGAAAGGTTAGTTAAGCAAGATTATCGTATTTTTAAAAAAATCTAATGATAGGATTTTTCAGAAAATTGAAAAAACCGTAAAATGTCAAGAGTAAAGTGCCCTTATTTTAAACATTATATCGTTCTAAATGCTTAATCCCTATGTAAAAAAGTTATCTAAGCAAGAATATGTTATTGAATAAAATGAGAAAAATTTATTTTAGCCGTAAATCGAAAATAATGGGTCGAGCGAATCGGTCGATTGCGCCGAGACGCGCTATGATGCAACAGACGAGCGATTGGAACGCCCGAATATTTTCAAAGTCCCAACGTACCGATCAAGAGTAAAGTACCATTTTCCTACATTAGATTTCGTTCTAAATGCTTAATCCCTATGTAAAAACGTTAGTTAAGCAAGAATATCGTATTTTTAAAAAAATCTAATGATACGATTTTCCAGAAAATTGAAAAAACCGAAAAATGTCAAGAGTAAAGTGCCATTTTCTGACATTAGATTTCGTTCTAAATGCTTAATCCCTATGTAGAAACGTTAGTTAAGCAAGAATATCGTATTTTTAAAAAAATCTAATGATAGGATTTTTCAGAAAATTGAAAAAACCGTAAAATGTCAAGAGTAAAGTGCCCTTACTTTAAACAATGTATCGTTCTAAATGCTTAATCCCTATGTAAAAAAGTTATTTAAGCAGGAATATGTTATTGAAAAAAATTAGAAAAATTTATTTTAGCCGTAAATCGAAAATAATGGATCGAGCGAATCGGTCGATTGCGCCGAGACGCGCTATGATGCAACAGACGAGCGATTGGAACCCCCGAATATTTTCAAAGTCCCAACGTACCGATCAAGAGTAAAGTACCATTTTCCTACATTAGATTTCGTTCTAAATGCTTAATCCCTATGTAAAAACGTTAGTTAAGCAAGAATATCGTATTTTTAAAAAAATCTAATGATACGATTTTCCAGAAAATTGAAAAAACCGAAAAATGTCAAGAGTAAAGTGCCATTTTCTGACATTAGATTTCGTTCTAAATGCTTAATCCCTATGTAGAAAGGTTAGTTAAGCAAGATTATCGTATTTTTAAAAAAATCTAATGATAGGATTTTTCAGAAAATTGAAAAAACCGTAAAATGTCAAGAGTAAAGTGCCCTTATTTTAAACATTATATCGTTCTAAATGCTTAATCCCTATGTAAAAAAGTTATCTAAGCAAGAATATGTTATTGAATAAAATGAGAAAAATTTATTTTAGCCGTAAATCGAAAATAATGGGTCGAGCGAATCGGTCGATTGCGCCGAGACGCGCTATGATGCAACAGACGAGCGATTGGAACGCCCGAATATTTTCAAAGTCCCAACGTACCGATCAAGAGTAAAGTACCATTTTCCTACATTAGATTTCGTTCTAAATGCTTAATCCCTATGTAAAAACGTTAGTTAAGCAAGAATATCGTATTTTTAAAAAAATCTAATGATAGGATTTTCCAGAAAATTGAAAAAACCGAAAAATGTCAAGAGTAAAGTGCCATTTTCTGACATTAGATTTCGTTCTAAATGCTTAATCCCTATGTAGAAACGTTAGTTAAGCAAGAATATCGTATTTTTAAAAAAATCTAATGATAGGATTTTTCAGAAAATTGAAAAAACCGTAAAATGTCAAGAGTAAAGTGCCCTTACTTTAAACAATGCATCGTTCTAAATGCTTAATCCCTATGTAAAAAAGTTATTTAAGCAGGAATATGTTATTGAAAAAAATTAGAAAAATTTATTTTAGCCGTAAATCGAAAATAATGGATCGAGCGAATCGGTCGATTGCGCCGAGACGCGCTATGATGCAACAGACGAGCGATTGGAACCCCCGAATATTTTCAAAGTCCCAACGTACCGATCAAGAGTAAAGTACCATTTTCCTACATTAGATTTCGTTCTAAATGCTTAATCCCTATGTAAAAACGTTAGTTAAGCAAGAATATCGTATTTTTAAAAAAATCTAATGATACGATTTTCCAGAAAATTGAAAAAACCGAAAAATGTCAAGAGTAAAGTGCCATTTTCTGACATTAGATTTCGTTCTAAATGCTTAATCCCTATGTAGAAACGTTAGTTAAGCAAGAATATCGTATTTTTAAAAAAATCTAATGATAGGATTTTTCAGAAAATTGAAAAAACCGTAAAATGTCAAGAGTAAAGTGCCCTTACTTTAAACAATGTATCGTTCTAAATGCTTAATCCCTATGTAAAAAAGTTATTTAAGCAGGAATATGTTATTGAAAAAAATTAGAAAAATTTATTTTAGCCGTAAATCGAAAATAATGGATCGAGCGAATCGGTCGATTGCGCCGAGACGCGCTATGATGCAACAGACGAGCGATTGGAACCCCCGAATATTTTCAAAGTCCCAACGTACCGATCAAGAGTAAAGTACCATTTTCCTACATTAGATTTCGTTCTAAATGCTTAATCCCTATGTAAAAACGTTAGTTAAGCAAGAATATCGTATTTTTAAAAAAATCTAATGATACGATTTTCCAGAAAATTGAAAAAACCGAAAAATGTCAAGAGTAAAGTGCCATTTTCTGACATTAGATTTCGTTCTAAATGCTTAATCCCTATGTAGAAACGTTAGTTAAGCAAGAATATCGTATTTTTAAAAAAATCTAATGATAGGATTTTTCAGAAAATTGAAAAAACCGTAAAATGTCAAGAGTAAAGTGCCCTTATTTTAAACAATGTATCGTTCTAAATGCTTAATCCCTATGTAAAAAAGTTATTTTAGCAGGAATATGTTATTGAAAAAAATTAGAAAAATTTATTTTAGCCGTAAATCGAAAATAATGGGGACACCGGAGCTGTTCGAAGCGCCGAGCGCGCCGCGTACGCCCGAATATTTTCAAAGTCCCAACGTACCGATCAAGAGTAAAGTACCATTTTCCTACATTAGATTTCGTTCTAAATGCTTAATCCCTATGTAAAAACGTTAGTTAAGCAAGAATATCGTATTTTTAAAAAAATCTAATGATAGGATTTTCCAGAAAATTGAAAAAACCGAAAAATGTCAAGAGTAAAGTGCCATTTTCTGACATTAGATTTCGTTCTAAATGCTTAATCCCTATGTAGAAAGGTTAGTTAAGCAAGATTATCGTATTTTTAAAAAAATCTAATGATAGGATTTTTCAGAAAATTGAAAAAACCGTAAAATGTCAAGAGTAAAGTGCCCTTATTTTAAACATTATATCGTTCTAAATGCTTAATCCCTATGTAAAAAAGTTATCTAAGCAAGAATATGTTATTGAATAAAATGAGAAAAATTTATTTTAGCCGTAAATCGAAAATAATGGGTCGAGCGAATCGGTCGATTGCGCCGAGACGCGCTATGATGCAACAGACGAGCGATTGGAACGCCCGAATATTTTCAAAGTCCCAACGTACCGATCAAGAGTAAAGTACCATTTTCCTACATTAGATTTCGTTCTAAATGCTTAATCCCTATGTAAAAACGTTAGTTAAGCAAGAATATCGTATTTTTAAAAAAATCTAATGATAGGATTTTCCAGAAAATTGAAAAAACCGAAAAATGTCAAGAGTAAAGTGCCATTTTCTGACATTAGATTTCGTTCTAAATGCTTAATCCCTATGTAGAAACGTTAGTTAAGCAAGAATATCGTATTTTTAAAAAAATCTAATGATAGGATTTTTCAGAAAATTGAAAAAACCGTAAAATGTCAAGAGTAAAGTGCCCTTACTTTAAACAATGCATCGTTCTAAATGCTTAATCCCTATGTAAAAAAGTTATTTAAGCAGGAATATGTTATTGAAAAAAATTAGAAAAATTTATTTTAGCCGTAAATCGAAAATAATGGATCGAGCGAATCGGTCGATTGCGCCGAGACGCGCTATGATGCAACAGACGAGCGATTGGAACCCCCGAATATTTTCAAAGTCCCAACGTACCGATCAAGAGTAAAGTACCATTTTCCTACATTAGATTTCGTTCTAAATGCTTAATCCCTATGTAAAAACGTTAGTTAAGCAAGAATATCGTATTTTTAAAAAAATCTAATGATACGATTTTCCAGAAAATTGAAAAAACCGAAAAATGTCAAGAGTAAAGTGCCATTTTCTGACATTAGATTTCGTTCTAAATGCTTAATCCCTATGTAGAAACGTTAGTTAAGCAAGAATATCGTATTTTTAAAAAAATCTAATGATAGGATTTTTCAGAAAATTGAAAAAACCGTAAAATGTCAAGAGTAAAGTGCCCTTACTTTAAACAATGTATCGTTCTAAATGCTTAATCCCTATGTAAAAAAGTTATTTAAGCAGGAATATGTTATTGAAAAAAATTAGAAAAATTTATTTTAGCCGTAAATCGAAAATAATGGATCGAGCGAATCGGTCGATTGCGCCGAGACGCGCTATGATGCAACAGACGAGCGATTGGAACCCCCGAATATTTTCAAAGTCCCAACGTACCGATCAAGAGTAAAGTACCATTTTCCTACATTAGATTT
The DNA here is from genome assembly GCF_051020955.1 of Megalopta genalis. Classification (NCBI taxonomy): domain Eukaryota; kingdom Metazoa; phylum Arthropoda; class Insecta; order Hymenoptera; family Halictidae; genus Megalopta; species Megalopta genalis. The sequence goes on along the minus strand of NW_027477279.1, from coordinate 48,483 downwards.
CGTTCTAAATGCTTAATCCCTATGTAAAAACGTTAGTTAAGCAAGAATATCGTATTTTTAAAAAAATCTAATGATACGATTTTCCAGAAAATTGAAAAAACCGAAAAATGTCAAGAGTAAAGTGCCATTTTCTGACATTAGATTTCGTTCTAAATGCTTAATCCCTATGTAGAAAGGTTAGTTAAGCAAGATTATCGTATTTTTAAAAAAATCTAATGATAGGATTTTTCAGAAAATTGAAAAAACCGTAAAATGTCAAGAGTAAAGTGCCCTTATTTTAAACATTATATCGTTCTAAATGCTTAATCCCTATGTAAAAAAGTTATCTAAGCAAGAATATGTTATTGAATAAAATGAGAAAAATTTATTTTAGCCGTAAATCGAAAATAATGGGTCGAGCGAATCGGTCGATTGCGCCGAGACGCGCTATGATGCAACAGACGAGCGATTGGAACGCCCGAATATTTTCAAAGTCCCAACGTACCGATCAAGAGTAAAGTACCATTTTCCTACATTAGATTTCGTTCTAAATGCTTAATCCCTATGTAAAAACGTTAGTTAAGCAAGAATATCGTATTTTTAAAAAAATCTAATGATAGGATTTTCCAGAAAATTGAAAAAACCGAAAAATGTCAAGAGTAAAGTGCCATTTTCTGACATTAGATTTCGTTCTAAATGCTTAATCCCTATGTAGAAACGTTAGTTAAGCAAGAATATCGTATTTTTAAAAAAATCTAATGATAGGATTTTTCAGAAAATTGAAAAAACCGTAAAATGTCAAGAGTAAAGTGCCCTTACTTTAAACAATGCATCGTTCTAAATGCTTAATCCCTATGTAAAAAAGTTATTTAAGCAGGAATATGTTATTGAAAAAAATTAGAAAAATTTATTTTAGCCGTAAATCGAAAATAATGGATCGAGCGAATCGGTCGATTGCGCCGAGACGCGCTATGATGCAACAGACGAGCGATTGGAACCCCCGAATATTTTCAAAGTCCCAACGTACCGATCAAGAGTAAAGTACCATTTTCCTACATTAGATTTCGTTCTAAATGCTTAATCCCTATGTAAAAACGTTAGTTAAGCAAGAATATCGTATTTTTAAAAAAATCTAATGATACGATTTTCCAGAAAATTGAAAAAACCGAAAAATGTCAAGAGTAAAGTGCCATTTTCTGACATTAGATTTCGTTCTAAATGCTTAATCCCTATGTAGAAAGGTTAGTTAAGCAAGATTATCGTATTTTTAAAAAAATCTAATGATAGGATTTTTCAGAAAATTGAAAAAACCGTAAAATGTCAAGAGTAAAGTGCCCTTATTTTAAACATTATATCGTTCTAAATGCTTAATCCCTATGTAAAAAAGTTATCTAAGCAAGAATATGTTATTGAATAAAATGAGAAAAATTTATTTTAGCCGTAAATCGAAAATAATGGGTCGAGCGAATCGGTCGATTGCGCCGAGACGCGCTATGATGCAACAGACGAGCGATTGGAACGCCCGAATATTTTCAAAGTCCCAACGTACCGATCAAGAGTAAAGTACCATTTTCCTACATTAGATTTCGTTCTAAATGCTTAATCCCTATGTAAAAACGTTAGTTAAGCAAGAATATCGTATTTTTAAAAAAATCTAATGATAGGATTTTCCAGAAAATTGAAAAAACCGAGAAATGTCAAGAGTAAAGTGCCATTTTCTGACATTAGATTTCGTTCTAAATGCTTAATCCCTATGTAGAAACGTTAGTTAAGCAAGAATATCGTATTTTTAAAAAAATCTAATGATAGGATTTTTCAGAAAATTGAAAAAACCGTAAAATGTCAAGAGTAAAGTGCCCTTACTTTAAACAATGCATCGTTCTAAATGCTTAATCCCTATGTAAAAAAGTTATTTAAGCAGGAATATGTTATTGAAAAAAATTAGAAAAATTTATTTTAGCCGTAAATCGAAAATAATGGATCGAGCGAATCGGTCGATTGCGCCGAGACGCGCTATGATGCAACAGACGAGCGATTGGAACCCCCGAATATTTTCAAAGTCCCAACGTACCGATCAAGAGTAAAGTACCATTTTCCTACATTAGATTTCGTTCTAAATGCTTAATCCCTATGTAAAAACGTTAGTTAAGCAAGAATATCGTATTTTAAAAAAAATCTAATGATAGGATTTTCCAGAAAAATGAAAAAACCGAAAAATGTCAAGAGTAAAGTGCCATTTTCTGACATTAGATTTCGTTCTAAATGCTTAATCCCTATGTAGAAACGTTAGTTAAGCAAGAATATCGAATTTTTAAAAAAATCTAATGATAGGATTTTTCAGAAAATTGAAAAAACCGTAAAATGTCAAGAGTAAAGTGCCCTTACTTTAAACAATGTATCGTTCTAAATGCTTAATCCCTATGTAAAAAAGTTATTTAAGCAGGAATATGTTATTGAAAAAAATTAGAAAAATTTATTTTAGCCGTAAATCGAAAATAATGGGGACACCGGAGCTGTTCGAAGCGCCGAGCGCGCCGCGTACGCCCGAATATTTTCAAAGTCCCAACGTACCGATCAAGAGTAAAGTACCATTTTCCTACATTAGATTTCGTTCTAAATGCTTAATCCCTATGTAAAAACGTTAGTTAAGCAAGAATATCGTATTTTTAAAAAAATCTAATGATAGGATTTTCCAGAAAATTGAAAAAACCGAAAAATGTCAAGAGTAAAGTGCCATTTTCTGACATTAGATTTCGTTCTAAATGCTTAATCCCTATGTAGAAACGTTAGTTAAGCAAGAATATCGTATTTTTAAAAAAATCTAATGATAGGATTTTTCAGAAAATTGAAAAAACCGTAAAATGTCAAGAGTAAAGTGCCCTTATTTTAAACAATGTATCGTTCTAAATGCTTAATCCCTATGTAAAAAAGTTATTTAAGCAGGAATATGTTATTGAAAAAAATTAAAAAAATTTATTTTAGCCGTAAATCGAAAATAATGGATCGAGCGAATCGGTCGATTGCGCCGAGACGCGCTATGATGCAACAGACGAGCGATTGGAACGCCCGAATATTTTCAAAGTCCCAACGTACCGATCAAGAGTAAAGTGCCATTTTCTGACATTAGATTTCGTTCTAAATGCTTAATCCCTATGTAGAAACGTTAGTTAAGCAAGAATATCGTATTTTTAAAAAAATCTAATGATAGGATTTTTCAGAAAATTGAAAAAACCGTAAAATGTCAAGAGTAAAGTGCCCTTATTTTAAACAATGTATCGTTCTAAATGCTTAATCCCTATGTAAAAAAGTTATTTAAGCAGGAATATGTTATTGAAAAAAATTAGAAAAATTTATTTTAGCCGTAAATCGATAATAATGGATCGAGCGAATCGCTCGATTGCGCCGAGACGCGCTATGATGCAACAGACGAGCGATTGGAACGCCCGAATATTTTCAAAGTCCCAACGTACCGATCAAGAGTAAAGTACCATTTTCCTACATTAGATTTCGTTCTAAATGCTTAATCCCTATGTAGAAACGTTAGTTAAGCAAGAATATCGTATTTTTAAAAAAATCTAATGATAGGATTTTCCAGAAAATTGAAAAAACCGAAAAATGTCAAGAGTAAAGTGCCATTTTCTGACATTAGATTTCGTTCTAAATGCTTAATCCCTATGTAGAAACGTTAGTTAAGCAAGAATATCGTATTTTTAAAAAAATCTAATGATAGGATTTTTCAGAAGATTGAAAAAACCGTAAAATGTCAAGAGTAAAGTGCCCTTATTTTAAACAATGTATCGTTCTAAATGCTTAATCCCTATGTAAAAAAGTTATTTAAGCAGGAATATGTTATTGAAAAAAATTAGAAAAATTTATTTTAGCCGTAAATCGAAAATAATGGATCGAGCGAATCGGTCGATTGCGCCGAGACGCGCTATGATGCAACAGACGAGCGATTGGAACGCCCGAATATTTTCAAAGTCCCAACGTACCGATCAAGAGTAAAGTACCATTTTCCTACATTAGATTTCGTTCTAAATGCTTAATCCCTATGTAAAAACGTTAGTTAAGCAAGAATATCGTATTTTTAAAAAAATCTAATGATAGGATTTTCCAGAAAAATGAAAAAACCGAAAAATGTCAAGAGTAAAGTGCCATTTTCTGACATTAGATTTCGTTCTAAATGCTTAATCCCTATGTAGAAACGTTAGTTAAGCAAGAATATCGTATTTTTAAAAAAATCTAATGATAGGATTTTTCAGAAAATTGAAAAAACCGTAAAATGTCAAGAGTAAAGTGCCCTTATTTTAAACAATGTATCGTTCTAAATGCTTAATCCCTATGTAAAAAAGTTATTTAAGCAGGAATATGTTATTGAAAAAAATTAGAAAAATTTATTTTAGCCGTAAATCGAAAATAATGGATCGAGCGAATCGGTCGATTGCGCCGAGACGCGCTATGATGCAACAGACGAGCGATTGGAACCCCCGAATATTTTCAAAGTCCCAACGTACCGATCAAGAGTAAAGTACCATTTTCCTACATTAGATTTCGTTCTAAATGCTTAATCCCTATGTAAAAACGTTAGTTAAGCAAGAATATCGTATTTTAAAAAAAATCTAATGATAGGATTTTCCAGAAAAATGAAAAAACCGAAAAATGTCAAGAGTAAAGTGCCATTTTCTGACATTAGATTTCGTTCTAAATGCTTAATCCCTATGTAGAAACGTTAGTTAAGCAAGAATATCGTATTTTTAAAAAAATCTAATGATAGGATTTTCCAGAAAATTGAAAAAACCGAAAAATGTCAAGAGTAAAGTGCCCTTATTTTAAACATTATATCGTTCTAAATGCTTAATCCCTATGTAAAAAAGTTATCTAAGCAAGAATATGTTATTGAATAAAATGAGAAAAATTTATTTTAGCCGTAAATCGAAAATAATGGGTCGAGCGAATCGCTCGATTGCGCCGAGACGCGCTATGATGCAACAGACGAGCGATTGGAACGCCCGAATATTTTCAAAGTCCCAACGTACCGATCAAGAGTAAAGTACCATTTTCCTACATTAGATTTCGTTCTAAATGCTTAATCCCTATGTAGAAACGTTAGTTAAGCAAGAATATCGTATTTTTAAAAAAATCTAATGATAGGATTTTCCAGAAAATTGAAAAAACCGAAAAATGTCAAGAGTAAAGTGCCATTTTCTGACATTAGATTTCGTTCTAAATGCTTAATCCCTATGTAGAAACGTTAGTTAAGCAAGAATATCGTATTTTTAAAAAAATCTAATGATAGGATTTTTCAGAAAATTGAAAAAACCGTAAAATGTCAAGAGTAAAGTGCCCTTACTTTAAACAATGCATCGTTCTAAATGCTTAATCCCTATGTAAAAACGTTAGTTAAGCAAGAATATCGTATTTTTAAAAAAATCTAATGATAGGATTTTCCAGAAAATTGAAAAAACCGAAAAATGTCAAGAGTAAAGTGCCATTTTCTGACATTAGATTTCGTTCTAAATGCTTAATCCCTATGTAGAAACGTTAGTTAAGCAAGAATATCGTATTTTTAAAAAAATCTAATGATAGGATTTTTCAGAAAATTGAAAAAACCGTAAAATGTCAAGAGTAAAGTGCCCTTATTTTAAACAATGTATCGTTCTAAATGCTTAATCCCTATGTAAAAAAGTTATTTAAGCAGGAATATGTTATTGAAAAAAATTAGAAAAATTTATTTTAGCCGTAAATCGAAAATAATGGATCGAGCGAATCGCTCGATTGCGCCGAGACGCGCTATGATGCAACAGACGAGCGATTGGAACGCCCGAATATTTTCAAAGTCCCAACGTACCGATCAAGAGTAAAGTACCATTTTCCTACATTAGATTTCGTTCTAAATGCTTAATCCCTATGTAGAAACGTTAGTTAAGCAAGAATATCGTATTTTTAAAAAAATCTAATGATAGGATTTTTCAGAAGATTGAAAAAACCGTAAAATGTCAAGAGTAAAGTGCCCTTATTTTAAACAATGTATCGTTCTAAATGCTTAATCCCTATGTAAAAAAGTTATTTAAGCAGGAATATGTTATTGAAAAAAATTAGAAAAATTTATTTTAGCCGTAAATCGAAAAGAAGTCTGTTCGTTTCTCTGTCTCTCTCGCGCGATCGAACTATCGATGTTTCCCGACAAACTATTGGAAGTTTAATTAAATTTTATACATGAAATTACTCGTTTTGATCCCCGCTACACAGCCGTATACTTTTTATAATTTTGTGGAATCGGGAACCTTGAAATATTTAACATAACGCGGATCGACTGTCTCTGTCTCTTTCTAGATCGGAAGAATCGATGTTTCCCGGCAAACTATTGGGAGTTTAATTAAACTTTATACATGAAATTACTCGTTCTGATCCCCGCTACACAGCCGTATACTTTTTATAATTTTGTGGAATCGGGAACCTCGAAATATTTATCATAACGCGGATCGACTGTCTCTGTCTCTTTCTAGATCGGAAGAATCGATGTTTCCCGGCAAACTATTGGGAGTTTAATTAAACTTTATACATGAAATTACTCGTTTTGGTCCCCGCTACACAGCCGTATACTTTTTATAATTTTGTGGAATCGGGAACCTCGAAATATTTATCATAACGCGGATCGACTGTCTCTGTCTCTTTCTAGATCGGAAGAATCGATGTTTCCCGGCAAACTATTGGGAGTTTAATTAAACTTTATACATGAAATTACTCGTTCTGATCCCCGCTACACAGCCGTATACTTTTTATAATTTTGTGGAATCGGGAACCTTGAAATATTTAACATAACGCGGATCGACTGTCTCTGTCTCTTTCTAGATCGGAAGAATCGATGTTTCCCGGCAAACTATTGGGAGTTTAATTAAACTTTATACATGAAATTACTCGTTCTGATCCCCGCTACACAGCCGTATACTTTTTATAATTTTGTGGAATCGGGAACCTCGAAATATTTATCATAACGCGGATCGACTGTCTCTGTCTCTTTCTAGATCGGAATAATCGATGTTTCCCGGCAAACTATTGGGAGTTTAATTAAACTTTATACATGAAATTACTCGTTTTGGTCCCCGCTACACAGCCGTATACTTTTTATAATTTTATGGAATCGGGAACCTTGAAATATTTAACATAACGCGGATCGACTGTCTCTGTCTCTTTCTAGATCGGAATAATCGATGTTTCCCGGCAAACTAATGGGATATTAATTAAACTTTATACACGAAATTACTCGTTTTGATCCCTGCTACACAGCCGTATACTTTTTATAATTTTGTGGAATCGGGAACCTTGAAATATTTAACATAACGCGGATCGACTGTCTCTGTCTCTTTCTAGATCGGAATAATCGATGTTTCCCGGCAAACTAATGGGATATTAATTAAACTTTATACATGAAATTACTCGTTTTGGTCCCCGCTACACAGCCGTATACTTTTTATAATTTTATGGAATCGGGAACCTTGAAATATTTAACATAACGCGGATCGACTGTCTCTGTCTCTTTCTAGATCGGAATAATCGATGTTTCCCGGCAAACTATTGGGAGATTAATTAAACTTTATACACGAAATTACTCGTTTTGATCCCCGCTACACAGCCGTATACTTTTTATAATTTTGTGGAATCGGTAACCTGGAGATATTTAACATAACGCGGATCGTCTATCTCTGTCTCTTTCTAGATCGGAATAATCGATGTTTCCCGGCAAAGTAATGGGAGATTAATTAAACTTTATACACGAAATTACTCGTTTTGATCCCCGCTACACAGCCGTATACTTTTTATAATTTTGTGGAATCGGGAACCTTGAAATATTTAACATAACGCGGATCGACTGTCTCTGTCTCTTTCTAGATCGGAATAATCGATGTTTCCCGGCAAACTATTGGGAGTTTAATTAAACTTTATACATGAAATTACTCGTTTTGATCCCCGCTACACAGCCGTATACTTTTTATAATTTTGTGGAATCGGGAACCTTGAGATATTTAACATAACGCGGATCGACTGTCTCTGTCTCTTTCTAGATCGGAATAATCGATGTTTCCCGGCAAACTAATGGGAGTTTAATTAAACTTTATACACGAAATTACTCGTTTTGATCCCCGCTACACAGCCGTATACTTTTTATAATTTTGTGGAATCGGGAACCTTGAGATATTTAACATAACGCGGATCGACTGTCTCTGTCTCTTTCTAGATCGGAATTATCGATGTTTCCCGGAAACTAATGGGATATTAATTAAACTTTATACACGAAATTACTCGTTTTGGTCCCTGCTACACAGCCGTATACTTTTTATAATTTTGTGGAATCGGGAACCTTGAAATATTTAACATAACGCGGATCGACTGTCTCTCTCTCTTTCTAGATCGGAATAATCGATGTTTCCCGGCAAACTATTGGGAGATTAATTAAACTTTATACATGAAATTACTCGTTTTGGTCCCCGCTACACAGCCGTATA